>NC_044398.1:9789338-10089338 GCF_006542625.1 Nomascus leucogenys
TAGTAAGAGGTGACTAAGGATTTTTATGGAGATTTGTTAGGCTCCAATGCCCACGGCCTTAGCCACTGCAATATTGCAGGACTGGTAAAAATGTAAGCCAAGAGGCCGGGCATGGTGGCTCACACCCATAATCCCAGCACTTTGGGAAGCCAAGGCAGGGAGATCACCTGAGGTCAGGAATTGGAGATCAGCTTGGCCAACATGGCAAAACCCTGTCTCTACTAAAAATGCAAAAATTAGCTCGGCATGGTGGTGCACACCTGTAGTCCCAGCTACTCGGGAGGCTGAAGCATAAGAATCGCTTAAACTTGGGAGGCAGAGGTTGCAGTGAGCCAAGATCGTGCCACTAAACTCCAGCCTGGGTCTCAACAAAACAAAACAAAACAAAACAAGCAAACAAAAAAAGTAAGCCAAGAGCCCAGCATGCTACCTGACACTCAATAAATAGTGCCTAGTTAAATGAAGCAGCAGATTCAGAAAGACTGCCACTTCCTTGCAGCCCAGCCATGAAGAGGGATGGAGTGGCTCAGTTAGATGAGAGGAAACAAATAGCCCTTAAGAGATGGAAAGCCCAGAGAAGCTGAGGCAGACACACAGACACATGAGCAGCAGGGTGTTGGCTCGCCTGGCAGCACTCCTGAGGGTCGATCTGATCACCCACCCGCCCCAGGTGGGAAAGCAGGTTTCAGACCTGTCAGGCGCCACTGTGTTTCTCTTCTCTTCAGTGGAACCTCTCTCTCTCTCTCTTTTTTTTTTTTTTTTTTTGAGACGGAGTTTCATGCTTGTTGCCCAGGCTGGAGTGCAACAGCGCAATCTTGGCTCACTGCAACCTCCACCGCCTGGGTTTAAGTAATTCTCCTGCCTCAGCCTCCTGAGTAGCTGGGATTACAGGCTCCCACCACCACACCGGTTAATTTTTGTATTTTTAGTAGAGACACGGTTTCACCATGTTGGACAGGCTGGTCTTGAACTCCTGACCTCAGGTGATCCATCCACCTCGGCCTCCCAAAGTGCTGGGATTACAGGCATCAGCCATCATGCCCAGCCCACTCGCTTTCTTTTTAGGTCAACATCTGTTCAGTTTTGGCTTTCCCAAGCCATTGATGGCCATGCCTCAAACGTTTGAAATAAATGTTCTGGCCCTAAAAAGAACAATTTTTCTACATATGAACAAATATGACTCCTTAATCATCCACTATCAGGACTCCTGAAGGCTAAAGTTTCTAGCTGCCATATTCTTGAGCTAAACAGATCATACATTGCCCATGAGATGACATGAATTTATTCAGTTATGGGCACTGAACATTATGAAATATTCTGGAATTGAAATAATCAAAATGTTATCAACCTTCTCCCTGCCAAGTTTTCCAGCCCTCTGCATGAATCACAGTTGTGATGCCCTTTTACAAAGCCAGATGAAATGCCTGGAGCCCTGGCTGGGAATCAGCTGTGTGAGGCTTCCTCAGAGAGCCCCAACACAGCGGTGCCTGCAGACACTTGTCCTTTGAGTGGTGCAAGGATGCAGAAATGGGTGCAGGATGCAGAAATGGGTGCAGGATGCAGAAATGGGACTAGGGGGGCTTGCTTGTGTTTTTTGACCTGCAGAACTCAGATATCCAAACAAGTGTCATTCCCATTTGGAGTTGGTGAATGGAGGGGAGTGGGGAAATCTCTGGACTTTTTTGAGTACTCACAGGCATTTGGCAAAACCTTTTAAACTGCCTCCTTGGCCTGCAACACACACTCCTTGGTATAAATTCACTGGTGGCAATGTCTTTATGTTTTTAGGTGCAGATTTGATTTCTGAAACAAGCTGATTGTTCTTTGGAGTCAAGTTTAGCTGAAAATAGATGGTTAGGCTGGAGAATAGAATTTCAAGTTTAAATGACAGACTATGACCACCTTTAGAGCAGAAATGATATCTCTAGCATTTTCCGCAGAGCTTGGAACAAAGTAAGTGCTTAATGACAATTTTTTTTTCCATAGGGCAGACAAGGTGTGACTTTAAGGTGTTGCTCTTCTATGCTTCACAAAGTCATTACTTAGAAGGTGACACTTGGCCAGGTGCGATGGCTCACACCTATAATTCCAGCACTTTGGGAGGCCAAGGCGGTGGTCCACTTGAGCCCAGGAGCTTGAGACCAGGCTGGGCAACATGGCAAAACCCTGTCTCTACTAAAAAAAAAAAATAACAAAAAATTAGCTGGGCATGTTGGTGCACACCTGTAGTCCCAGGTACTCGGGAGGCTGAGGTGGAAGAATCACTTGAGCCCAGGAGGTGGAGGTTGCAGTGAGGTGATATCAAGCCACTGCACTCCAGCCTGGGTGACAGAGTAAGACTCTGTCTCAAAAAATAAAAGGTGATACCCAAGGAGGAGGACTGAACCATGAGCAAGCCCATTGTGACTTTTATAGATCCCGTTTTAGGTTAGTACATGATGCCTTGCACATGGTATGAATTAAATACATATTTGCACAATTAAAGTTTATAGAGGAAAACAAAAATCCAATCATATCTCCTGAGTTACAGAGCAACACTTTGGAAAGCAGGTATTGAGACAGTCCTTCTTTCTGTCTTGTCCAGACACACAGAATTTAACGTGGCAAGGGTGGAAACCAGTCTTTTGGAAACATAGAAAGACAGAGCAAAAAGAAAAAATGTTAGAATGCTGATTATAATAGAGCAGATACGTTTACGGAAATAATAGTTTATATTTTGAAGTTGTTTGGGGAGGTTTCTCATCATCATTGATCTTAGCTGTAGACTTAATGTCTCCATTGCTAACAATATACCATCCTCCAATCCACCTGTCCTCAGCATTTGCATGGTTTACACTATTCTAAAAATGAAGTTATTAAAAGTAGTAGAAGTCAGATATTGCCTCTACAGTTTAAATTCATGTTTCCCATTTGGAGGCTCTGGGTTTAAATTGGAAACAAATGAGAGATAATTAGGAAGATTCAGGAAAAATTCAAAGAAGGAATTTATAAATGTGTTAAAATAACAGTCACTGTCACTATACTTGGCTTCTTATATACATTGAGTAAACCCCATCACGTTGTAAAAGAGACTATGATTCTCACTTTACAAATGAGCAAACTGAGGCTCAGAGTGGTTGAGAACTTTCTTAGGATCACACAGCTTGTATGTGGTCCAAGCCAGGGCTCAACAACAAGCCCACATCTGCCTCCTTCCACTTCCCTGTCATGCCCCCTTACACATTTTATTTAGAAGCCTGGTGCACATGTTCAAGAACTGAACATACATAACCAAAGCAGAAAGCTATATTAGTCTATGGTCTTGAAGAAGGATTGGAGTGTCAGGTTTTAGCCCTGCTCAGGAGAACCAAGTGGGGCATTGGCCTTTCTGGGCTTCAGGGTCCCCCTTTTCTAGACAGAAAACATCGTGACCTACTTTGAAGGACTCTCAGAAGCAACCAGTATAAAGAAGGCTGCAAAGACAAAGCCTTTGGCTAAAAAACAAGGAAGCAATGAATCCATGGAACAAGACAGGTGCCCTCTCTGATCCAAACCTAGAACAAGGGGGAAATACACAAAAGTGCCCAGGTCTCTTGTCCAACTACTCCTCCCCCACAGTCCCCCACGTATACTTTTCATATGTGAAAATTCTCTTTGAAATCACTGGAATTCTATTTGGAGAGAAAATACAAGGAGACAGGAGGTCAAGCTGCAGCCACAGGGCTTGGTCAAGTAATTTATATATCATTAATCCTTTGCTTCTCCTCCTGCCTTTATTTAACCAAAAGAAAATGAGAGGAGTAGAAATCTAATTCATTGATCTCTCTTTATAATCAGCCTTATGAAAAGCAGAGAGATTTTTATAAGGCCTTATAAGAAGCGGAGAGTTGCAGGGAATAGGAAATAGGCTTTGTGAGTCTTAGTGAATTTTAACCTATTATATTCTCCCTCTATCAGAAGCACATAAGAGTCACACTAAACTTTCCTCCAAAATCAACATCTTAAAATGCTACATTAAAAAACAAAACAAAACAGAACACTTACTGTTCAGGGGTTCAATAAGCGAAGTCCAAAGTCAAGGGAATGATCTCTCTCTTTTATGAAAAGCACCATATGGTCTTGGTGGATCAGGAGGCTCACTGGTCTGTTATTAATAACTGGCTTAGAGCTTTATGAAGAAACATGAGCCAGAATGTCATGGGAGGAGGCAAGTGGAAAGAAATTGACAGGCACAGGTGGAACAAATTATAACAAAGATATACTTATGCCCACACAGGAGCTCAAAGAACCCATGAGAAGGAGATCAGTTCCTCCACAATCAATAGACCCTTATGTCAAGTTTTTGAAGAGTTAAACAACCAACAAAATATCCTGAATGTCAGCAGGGAACATCACACACCAGGGCCTGTCGGTGGGGGGTGGGGGGCTGGGGGAGGGATAGCATTAGGAGAAATGCCTAATGTAAATCACGAGTTGATGGGTGCAGCAAACCAACATGGCACATGTATACCTATGTAACAAACCTGCAGGTTGTGCACATGTACCCTAGAACTTAAAGTATAATAATAATAAAAAAAATCAGGAATGTCAAAAAACACCATGACTCATTTAATGTTATACTACCCTTTGCTCTTCTGAACAATTATTTTCCATGGACATCTGAATATCTTTTTAAATTTATACATTTTACCTTGTTTATATTGACTCCTCAATTTTAAAAATATATCAACAAATGGATTTTGAAATGCATGTTATCAACTTTTTAAAGTTTGTTTACCTGTAAGCATATCAGCTGCCTTCCCTCAGAGATCCCAAAACAATTCCTGGAAACACATTGGTATATGTGGGGGTTGGAGGCTGGATCTTGGGATTGTATCATACATAAATTCACGTGGTAAGAACGGAGGTGTAATCATCACCTTACTTCTGGTTTGCAGTGGCTCTCCTCTTTTGGAAACTTATATTTCAAAACATTCCGAATTCTGTGCCTCCCCTCCTCCCCCAAAAATGACATCAAATTGTTTATAATATCAACAGCATGTCTTTATACCTAATTACATTAAACACTGGCTCTGTCTGAAGTATTAAAAGAAACTGACAATTATGTGGCTGGGAGTGGTGGCTCATGCCTGTAATACCAGCACTTTGGGAGGCCAAAGCAGGCAGATGGCTTGAGCTCCAAAGTTCGAGATCAGCCTGGGCAGCATGGTGAAACCCAGTATCTACAAAAAAATACAGAAAAGTAGCCAGGTGTGGTGGCACATGCCCGCAGTCCCAGCTACTCAGGAGGCTGAGGTAGAAGGTTCACTTGAACCCTGGAGACAGAGGTTGCAGTGAGCCAAGATCATGCCGTGGCGCTACAGCCTAGGTAACAGAGCAAGACTCTTTGTCTCAAAAAAGAAAAAAGAAAACTGACAATTAGAGAAAAGTTACTGAAATACATAAAGATTGTTAAATTGCTTCTTTTTTTCTTTTTTCAATAGAGATAGGGACTCACTCTGTCACCCAGGCTGAAGTGCAGTATCGTGATCATAGCCCACTGCAGCTTTGAACTCCTGAGTGTAAGCAATCCTCCCACCTTGGCCTCTTGAGTAGCTGGGACTATAGGCATGTGCCACTGCACTCAGCTAATTTTTTTTTTTTTTTTGTAGAGATGAGGTCTTGCCTGGTCTTGAATCCTGGACTCAAGTGACCGTTTGCCTCTCTCTCCCGATGTGATGGAATTACAGCCGTGAGCCACTGCGCCCAGCCAACTGCTTCATTCTTAAGGTTCCAGCTACTTGTCACCCTGGCTCAGATCTAGTAACTGCTCTTTTGTCAAACTAAACCTTTTTCAGCTAAATGCTGTGGTCGGTGGGGTGGACACCTCACTACAAACCTCACAGTGGAATGTTACTCTACTGAGGCAACTGTGAAAAAGAGAAACTGATATGCTAGTGACACTCGGTTTAATAGACAGGACAGAAGGAGTGGAATAGGTGAAGGGCCTTTCTTTTTTTTTCCATTCTCTGGTCAATTAAAAAATTTTGAGTATCCACTGAATATATGTATTTTTATTTATGGAACATATGCATATACTATTGTAAATATATCATTTACATCATAAAATACAAGTACAATTTTTAAAAGAAGAAATGTAAAAATAAATAGACATTCTAATATTTTCTTACCACACTTCCAAAGGGTCATCTTTACTGGTCCCTGGGGCATGGACACTCCACTCTGCAGCTGACTTATGAGTGTTCGGAACACCAGGCCAACCACTTATTAGCTGTTGTGAGTTGAACTGCATCCCCTAGAGACATTTTCAAGCCCAAGTCCTCAGTACCTGTGAATGTGACTCTATTTGGAAATAGGGCCTTGCTGATATAATCAAGATGAGATCATGCTGGATTAGGGTGGGCCCTAATCCAATGACCTGAGTCCTTGTGAGAAGCGGGAAATGGGGACATAGTCAGACACATAGGGAGACATCATGTGACAAAGGAAATAGATATTGGAGTGATGTGTCCACAAGCCAAGGAATACCAAGGACTGTGGGCAACCACCAGAGAAGCAAGGAAGAGGCAAAGAAAGACCCTCCCTCAGAGCCTTCAGAGGGGTCATGGTCCTGCTGATACCTTAATCTTGGGTCTTCTAGTCTCCAGAACTGACACAAGAAATTTCTGTTGTTTTAAGCCACCCTGTTGGTAGTAGAATTGAGCTTCTAATACTTTAAAAAGTATTTTTATAAAAAATGAATGCAAATGTTTTAAGAATTCAAATTCAAAAAATTTAGGTAACTCTTTTTTTTAAAAAAAGACTACTTTAATATTTGTTTTTTGATAGAAAGAGCTGTCTTCTGAGTTATCCAAGGTCAGCATAATGCAAGCATACATTTGTATTCTATTTGGGTTTATTCTGCCTGAATTTAGACAGCTCTACTGATTGAATAAACTAGCGTTATGTTTCCTAGATGTTTAAGATGATGAAAACTGGAGATGTGTGTTTAACTACATTAAATTATTATTCTGACAAACTTCATTTCAACAATAATTATGTTTTGTGGTATGTCAGCTGGAAGACAGTCTCTAAGATCTTTTAGTAACCTAAAACTTATGCTAGTGTAAGTTAATTAATGGATAGTCGTTAAATACCTAGATCATTTCTAATAAGATAAAGTATTAAAATATTAATCACCAAGCAAAATTTTAAGGCTGTATGTATTTTGCCACATTGAGAAATTGTACTATAAGGACATCTAAACTATAAAACATTGTAAAGTGTATATTCATAAGCTTTGCTGCAAAATTGTGGTGTCTGACAGCTCACAGGTATCTACCTCATAGCTATCTCTGTGAAATAGAAGTTAAAAAGTTACGATTAATATTCTGAGTGAGATTCTCTAGGAAAAATATTGCAGAGAAGAGTAACTTTGTATGCAAGGTACTCAGGATGTGTTTTTGTTAAGGTAAAGGAGCATAGTTTTGTCCTAAAGTAAAATGACTGGCTGTTCCAGAATGAGGAAGAAGAATAGGTAGCACAAAACCTAAATGGATGTAGAAACCTGTAGTAGGTGCACAGAAAGGGAATTTTATTTGCCATAGTCGAAACTGGCTAAGGTTTAGTGGCTTTATTTATAAGATTTTCTTAAAAGAGCCTTGATATCAAACATTATGCTGATACAAAATTAAAACTGCTTTTCTTTCTGTTAAATGACAAAATTTTCTTGAATCATGTATGTACTTTTTAAGAGGTTGTTAAGATTTTTCTTTACCTTCTGAGAAATCTGCCTAAAAGGCAATGATTCTATTTTATCAGAATAATTTTCTGTGCTTTACGTTCAGTTTTTCATGTCCTTGATTACTTACAGGAACAAACTCTTCTCAGTCTTGAAAGAATTAAGGTTCTTTACAATCCTGTTACCTCCTATGTTTTCTTTAAAACTTTTCTATTGTCACTTTGATTTTAAGTTCACTGCTTTGTTTTAAATGCCACAGAAACAACCAAACTTTCTTGTCAGTTGCATTATTTTTGTAATGAACTCATCAGATCTTTCACTTTTGAAAAATTATCATTAATAAGTTAACCATGGTCATTTTTGGTCTCTTGGCATCTAGAGATAGTTTTTTTGTTGTTGTTGTTTTACTTTGATTCTTCCTGGAAAGCACTTGGAAATCAGCTACAAACCAGAGTGTTTTGACATTAAAATCGACGGTCTCAGAGCCCCACGGGAAAGGACTGTGCTGAGTACTCACGGGCACAGGCTTATGATGGTATTGCTTAAATAAATTGGGGCCCATGCCATTGGACCATCCAGGATTTCCCGCGTTCTTATTAAGAAGCTAACGGGGCCGGGCGCGGTGGCTCACGCTTGTAATCCCAGCACTTTGGGAGGCCGAGGCGGGTGGATCACGAGGTCAGGAGATCGAGACCACAGTGAAACCCCGTCTCTACTAAAAATACAAAAACAGCCGGGCGTGGTGGTGGGCGCCTGTAGTCCCAGCTACTCGGAGAGGCTGAGGCAGGAGAATGGCGTGAACCCGGGAGGCGGAGCTTGCAGTGAGCCGAGACTGCGCCACTGCACTCCAGCCTGGGCGACAGAGCGAGACTCCGTCTCAAAAAAAAAAAAAAAAAAAAAAGAAGCTAACGGGTTCCTGAGGCTACTAACTCAAGATGGAACAGAACAAGAATAAGCCTGAATGAAATGATGAGGAATGATTTGGGTTTTGTTTGGAATGCTGCTAATACTTTAACATTCTATTTTCTGGATGTGAGGGCTACTTTCTCTTTTAAGCGATTATCTAAAAAAATGTAGATTAATAAAAACAAAACATTTATCTTTTTCTTCCTGTTTCCTCCAGAATTCAGAAACTTTTATTGAATACTTTTATTTCCATGGAAATACAGTTATTTGCATAGGTTCAGTAAGAATCTGTTCTCCTTATTAAGAGGATGTAATTGGAAACATTGGTTATACAACAAAGCTTATTCTGAATAAAGCTTTGTTCAGAATGTCATAGCTGAGAATGAATCAAGATATGGCCAGTAAGTCTTCAGGAACTGAGGCTGACTTTACAGGGTCGGCTTGTGGGGTTCTCAGCCTTACCGATGGATAAGGAAGTTCTCTTCCTAGTGGGCCAAGGAAACTGAGACTATTTGCGTGACCTCGAGAAGAGAGGAATTTACTCAAATCTATGATTAATATAGGTGAAATCTGATGGTGAATTCTTGGCTTGGCTTCTTAACTTCAAGAGGTTTGTGTTTATTTGTTAAACACTCTCTCAGAAGAATCAAGCCTCAAGAGATTTTTAAAGGTCCATTTCGAACGTCCTTATGAAATCTTCCACAAAGCAAACTTTGAAGAGCCAATATGTTAAATCACCATTCTTGCTGCATATGTTAAAATAATTAGGTTGAATTCAATGACATCAACTTTATTTTCTGACCAAGAATAATCCTTCTTTGAGATTATTTATTTATCTATCTATTTAATTTTTTTAAGAGAGAGGGTCTGGCTCTGTGGCCCAGACTGGAGTGCAGTGGTCTAATCATAGCTCACTGCAGCCTTGAACTCCTGGGCTCAAGCAATCCTCCTGCCTCAGCCTCCCAAGTAGCTAGGACTACAGGTGCATGCCACTATGGTCAGCTAATTTTTCTATTGTTTTTATTTGTGCTTTTTGGAGAAAGAAGGTCTTGTTATGTTGCCCAGGCTGTTTTTGTTTTTTTTTTTTTTTTTGAGATGCTGGAGTGTAGTGGCGCAATCTCAGCTCACTGCAAGCTCTGCCTCCCGGGTTCATGCCATTCTCCTGCCTCAGCCTCCCGAGTAGCTGGGACTACAGGCATCTGCCACCATGCCTGGCTAATTTTTTTGTATTAGTAGAGATGGGGTTTCACCATGTTAGCCAGAATGGTCTCCATCTCCTGACCTCGTGATCTGCCCGCCTCGGCCTCCCAAAGTGCTGGGATTACAGGTGTGAGCCATGGCACCCGGCCCCAGCCTGGTTTTGAATTCCTGGCCCCAAGCAATTCTCCTACCTCGGCCACCTAAAGTACTGGGATTACAGATGTGAGCCACTGTGTCTGGTCCTTTGAGATTATCTTGATCAAAAGGGAAGGTATCCGTGGAGAGAATTTTTGTGTTTCAATGGAAAACTATAGCACACCCTGGTGGGTTATCAGATTCTGGTCCTGTTCATTGTCTTTGAACTCGTGTTTGAACCTCCTGTAAACTTCAGGTAACTGACAAATATGAAAAACCAGTTTTGTTACTGCCTGTAAATTGTACCAGATCTTGTCATCTTACACACATTGTCAAATCTTACCAAATTTTAACTCTTGTTTTTCTCTAATATCTGCCTACAGCCTTCAAATTAACATTTCCAATTTTTATCTCTCCCTTCTGTCTTGGCATCACGAAGAACTGAATTCTGACAATCCAGATTAAAATTTGTAAACCCAGATCTTTACTGGAACTCTAGGTTGCCTTATAGCTGCCACTTCCCTCAGCACCTGAGGAAGCACTGTGCCTTAAAGCCCAGATGACTTGATATGTGCCTTGAAATACTCATCACTGAGGCAGACCATGCAGGGGCCAGTTTCTCCCTGGAAAAGGCACTCTTCGAGCCTCAAAGGAAGTGTAATAAAATGTTCAAGTCACAAATGCCTTTTATATGAGAGGGAACCAAGACCGTGGACAACATTGCCAAGAACACTGACATCTTAGCTTCGGCAAACTCAATGAGCAGTGCCGTATGTCCAAAAGCTTTTCTTCCACCAACCTCTTGGAATCTGCTGGACCAGATACTCTCAGGATCCGACTCCTGGCTCCTTACTTTATTATAACCTTTTATATTAATATTTCTCTTTTTCATTTCAGTCATCCCCGCTAGAAGATGATCAGCAAGACGCTAAAACTGTTGGGAGCAAGCCCCCCAAAGTCTGGCCATAAACTGGCCCCAAAACTGGCTATAAATAAAATCTCTGCAGCAATGTCAGGTCCATAATGGCCATAACGCCCAAGCTGGAAGGTAGTGGGTTTACGGGAATGAGGGCACGGAACACTTGGCCCACCCAGGGCGGAAAACCGCTTAAAGGCATTCTTAAGCCACAAACAAAAGCCTGAGCGATCTGTGTCTTAAGGGCGTGTTCCTGCTGCAGTTAACTAGCCCAACCTATTCAATTAATTCGGCCCATCCCTTCCTTTCCCTTAAGGGATACTTTTAGTTAATTTAATATCTATAGAAACAATGCTAATGGCTGGTTTACTGTTAATAAATATGTGGGTGAATCTCTGTTCGAGGATCTCAGCTCTGAAGGCTGTAAGATCCTTGATTTCCCACTTCACACCTCTATATTTCTGTGTGTTTGTCTTTAATTCCTCTAGCACTGCTGGGCTAGGGTCTCCCCAACTGAGCTGGTCTCAGCATAAAACAACCCACCTTTGCTACCACCTCTCAACAGATGCTTCAGCTCCTTTGGCAGGAATAACGCAAACAAGAGTCTTCCGGGAATTATTTCTTAGACCCTGTTTCTCCCCCACTCAGGAGATTCACTGTCACTTTTGAGTTGTTCATTGATAAATAATATTTACTAATCTTGAATCAAAGGGGATAATGATGTTGAGTTTTTTTAAGTTAATTAAATTTAGAGTAATTTAATTTAAATTAAAATTACTTTAATTGTTTTAAAGTAATTTAAAGTTTTTAATGTTAGGTAAAAGACACATAACATTAAATTTACTATCAAAACTTTTTTTTTTTTTTTTTTTTTGAGACAGAGACTCGCTCTGTCTCCAGGCTGGAGTGCAGTAGCATGATCTTGGCTCCCTGCAATCTCCGCCTCCCGGGTTCAAGCAATATTTCTGCCTCAGCCTCCTGAGTAGCTGGGATTATAGGAGCGTGCCACCACACCAGCTAATTTTTTTTTTTTTTTTTGTATTTTCAGTAGAGATGGGGTTTCACCATGTTGGCCAGGCTGATCTCGAACTCCTGACCTCAAGTGATCCACCTGCCTCAGTCTTTCAAAGTGCTGGGATTATAGGCATGAGCCACCACGCTTGACCTATCTAAACCATTTTTAAGTGTACAGTTTAGTAGTGTTAAATACATTCACATTTTTGTGTACATTGTTGCGCAAAGTCTCCACAAAGCTTTTCATTTTGCAAAACTGAAACTTTGTATTCATTAAACAACTCCCCATTCTCCCCACCAGGGTGGGCAACCACCATTCTACATCTGTTTCTAGGAATGTGGCTACTTCAGCTACCTCATATAAGTGGAATCATACAATATTTGTCATTTCGTGACTGGTATATTTCACTTAGCATAATGTCCTCAAGATTCATCCATGATGTAGCATATGTATGAATTCCTTTCCTTTTTAAGGCTGAATAATATTTCATTGAACATATCTACCACATTTGTTTATGCATTCATCCATAAATGGATGACAATGTTGAACTCTGCCTGAGCCCTGTGCTCCTGGAAGACCGCACTCAGGAAATCCTTCTTCCGTTTGTCCTTACAAACAGCTTACTGCAAAGAACCACTCTTCCCCATGCGACTTAGATAAGACTCATGAATGCCACCTTGTTTACTTAGGACAAGGCCAGACACAAACCCTCCAACTTTTGCCTCATAAATGATTACCCAAATTGTTTGTCCCCTACTCACCAATGTGGACAAAATACCCGCTAGTAAGACTTGACCAAACTTTAGCTAGGCTTCTTCCCTCCCCACAAGCTCCTGAACTTTGACTCACCTTTAACCTGAGCCAGCACTGGAATATGGAGCAGCCGCCCTTCATGATCACACATCCAAGGTCTCTCTTGAGACTCTTGCAGATCTTGTGGTCTGTGTGTTGTCCTCTTACGATAGTCCCCTCCTCCTACTGCAATAGTCTTTTCCGATAAAATCTCTGTGTTTCTAGGTCTTAATGTTTTTATTTGACTGGGATCGGTGAGACAGTGCTGAGAGGTACACTAGATGTGAACCTGGAGGATCATGGGGTCTGGTTCCAGCAGGTAAGCAAAATTGTTTTTTTTTGAGATGGAGTCTCACTCACTCTGTCACCCAGGCTGGAGTGCAGTGGCACGATCTCAGCTCATTGCAACCTCCACCTCTTGGGTTCAAGCAATTCTCCTGCCGCAGCCTCCCGAGTAGCTGGAACCACAGGCGTGAGCCACCGCACCCAGCTAATTTTTGTATTTTTAGTAAAGACAGGGTTTCGCCATGTTAGCCAGGTTGGTCTCGAACTCCTGACCTCAGGTGATACACCTGCCTCAGCCTCCCAAAGTGCTGGGATTACAGGCATGAGCCACCATGCCCAGCCAGAAAATAATTTCTTTAGTCCCATTTTACAGGTAAGAGGATGAAGATATAAGAAGGCTAAAGGACTTGCTGGCTGTCGCAGCACCAGTGGCAGCACTGGGAATCTAGGTGCTATCTCTGATCTTGTAAAAAGTGTTCTTTGCAGCACAAACATGCCCAGCCCTGCTAAATGTTTGTGGATGGTGAAAAACATTCTCCAATGTTCTAAGAAAAGGAAATGGATCCAAGAATGAAAGAAAGTAAATGGAATATCCAGAGCTTCAGAGAACCTTTTCCAGCCTGTGGAAATGAACAAGGACCACCCAAATGAGAACAAACAAAGTGTGTTTATTCAGAATCTGCCCTAGCAAGGGAGTCAGCCACCATCATTTGCATCTGGTAGAGACACAAAGGCAGGTAGAGGAATGGGAATGCTTTATAGTAGGGGGGAATGAAAAGACTTCAGGCTATTGGTGTGGGGAAGCTGTGGGCAGCTAAGCAGCATACGATGTAGTGGCTTAGAGTTGCATATTTGCTTTATCTTGTTGGTCCTAAACTGGAAGTCAATGCAAAAATAAGGAAAGCTGTCAGTTATTAATCAAGTTATGGCTGTTTTGTGCAGATTACTACAGGGGTTATTATTTGGCTTCCTATATCAGTTGACTTCCAGGATTGGTTACTATTGCCAGTGGGTTGGCTTCAAGGGCTGCTTGCAGCAGGTTCGGAGCAGGTTCTTAGCTCGAGTTCTATTTTTATTTATAGTGTGGCCCCTGTCTGTTTGTATATTCAGTCTCTTGAATCTTTACAGGGATCCTGCATTTAGAAATGCCTTTCAGACTTCATACTCAGCCCCAGGACTGGTGGTGAGAGGCTTTCCACTTCCTGTATGCAGTGTCTGGGTTTGCCTCAGCTACATTCTCCCACCCCATCACACTCTTTTGTCACAAATAGGTGAAAATCAAGGCCTTCAGTATTATGTCCAGGTTCCCAAGACTCTCAGACTGAATGCACTCCTGCTTGCCCTCTCCGCAATGCCTTTTTTTTTTTTTTTTTTTTTTTGAGGCAGGGTCTTGCTCTGTCCCCAGGCTGGAGTGCAGTGGCATGGTCATGGCTCACTGCAGCCTCAACCACCCAGGCTCAAGCAATCCTCCCATCTCAGCCTTCTGAGTGGCTGGGACTGCAGATGCACACCATCATGCCTGGCTATTTTTTTATTATTTGTAGAGATCAGGTTTCACTATGTTGCCCAGGCTGGGTCTCAAACTCCTGGGCTCAAGCGATCCTCCCACCTCAGCCTCCCAAATCGCCTTCTTTTATTTATGTAGGTCATGGAATCTCAGGAAATCCAAAGGACTTTAGCAGCCTCTTCACACTGCCTGAACATTTACCAGATGGCAAGGCAGAGCCTGAGAGATTCCAGTGTTTGGGTTCCAGTCTAATTCCGCTGAGACCTCCTTGAGCCCAGCGGAGCAGATGTGACATCCTAGGAGCTCAGTCAAGTACGAGAGATAAGGAAATGGATAAACACACTCAGCAATTTCCCCAGTCCTACCATAAGTGGTCTTGGCTCTGAGCCTGCAAGCACTGTTCCTTCTGTCTAAAACCCTTTCCTTTCCCCAATTCTCCCCTGTGAATTCCTTTCCATCCATGAGTTCCAGTTTCAACATCACCCCCTCTAGGAAGGTTTTCCACACACTCCAGCATTACATCTTCCCTAAGTGCCCTGTTCTTGTCCTTCCTGGATTACTCATACTGTTCTACTCCAGGGATTTTTCTTTTTGCTTCTTTTTCCTAAATGACCATAGAATCCTGAGGACCACCTCTAGATCTTGGTTTCAATTCTCCACCTAATACCTAATACAAAGCAGCCCCTCCAATAGTTGGAGGTGCACCCAGAATGCAAGGGCAACACAGAGAGCCAGGTGGGAAGACTGACAGGAGGAGGAGGTGATGCTGGGGCCAAGTCCTGAAAGGAGGAGTAAGAATTTGCAGAGGAGTCAACTGGGGAAGGCATTCCAGGCCAGGCTCTCAGCAGGATCAAAACTATGGCAAGGGGGCACAGTGAATACGGGTGGGGTGAGAGTGAAATGTAGCTTGCCATTGCTGGAGGATAGAGTATAAGGCACAAGTGGCCAGAGACAAGACTGTCAGAATAAGCAGGGATATATCAAATTGTTAATATCCTGCTTCATCACTTACCAGCAGTTTAACTCCAAGCAAGTTATTTAACCTTTCTATGCCTCAGTTCTTACCTGTAAGAAGGAGATTATAATAGTAATCCTCACATAAAGTTGTTGCAGGGATTAAGTGAGTTAACATGTGTGAAACATTGAGAAGTATACAGACCAAGTTCCCAAGACCAGTCCTGTTAAGCAGTTCAAACCAGGTCGAAACCAAAACCAAAACCAAACCAAAGTGCTGATAAAGGCACGCTGTGGGTGATCAGGCCACGCTTCCACTCAAATGGAGTAAGCAAGTTCCCAAGACTAGTCTTACCAAGTTTCAGATGTCCGGACTCCAAGTACCAGTTCCTTCCTGGTGTTCAGCCACTGCGTTGATCCTCCATGGAGGCCTGTCACACACTGCTCTGGTGAGGCGTCTCACTGGGGCAAATGCCTACCAGGGAGCGCTCTCAGGATCCGTGTCACTCGGGCTGGTAGGAGTCCGCTGCAGGGATGTTCCACAGGGCAGGTTTAAGCCGCCTAAGGAGCTGCCTTGACCATCTGCCAATCACCTCACTTCCTGCTCAGGGAAACGAGAAATGTAGCAGGACAAGCTGCAGGCAAAACTCCTCAGAGTTAAAGAAGGAAGGGGTTTATTCGGCCGGGAGCATTGGCAAGACTCCTGTCTCAAGAGCCGAGCTCCCCGAGTGAGCAATTCCTGTCCCTTTTAAGGGCTGACAACTCTAGGGGGTCCACGTGAGAGGGTCATGATCGATTTAGCAAGCAGGGGGTATGTGACTGGGGGCTGCATGCATCAGTAATCAGAACGCAATAGAACAGGACAGGAATTTTTACAATGCTTTTCCATACAATGTCTGGAATCTGTAGATAACATAACCAGTTAGGTCAGGGGTTGATCTTTAACTATCAGGTCCAGGGCGTGACGCCGGGCTGTCTGCCTGTGGATTTCATTTCTGCCTTTGAGTTTTTACTTCTTCTTTCTTTGGAGGCAGAAATTGGGCATAAAACAATATGAGGGGTGGTCTCCTCCCTTAATTTGGGTGGATAAGATACAGAAAAACAGGAAGTTTGTGAGCATCTCTTATGTGTCAGGCACAGAGCAAGACACTTCACAAGAGGTGTGGAGGAACTGATCCAGGACCACAGCAGGCGGGTGGCCAAAGACACTTGAAAGTCTGCCTCTTGATACCCAGTTCATGCACTTTCCAACACACCCCACTGCAATCTGAGAATGGTAATAAGTTCTTTTTATTGCCTTAGTTTTGATGTAATATGCATTACGCAAACTTCAATACTTTGCCTCTAACACTCATTTTTGTTGCTGGAGACAGACCTCTCTCACTTTATTTCTTAAATTTCAAAAAATGTAATTAAAAACTGCTATTGAACATCAGAAATAAAAAGAAAATCCATGGAATTATGGATTGAGGCAGTTTTTCCAGTATTTTCCTCAAAATTTTAAGAAGCTAATTTTGGTTTTGGCCATTAAGCAGAACCTGGCCTGATAAATGTGAATCGAATGAAGGGGTCCATGCACCTAGCAAGAAAAATACATGAATCCTCAAACAACAAAATTCAAGAACCCACACATTCCCTCCTAACGAGCCCAACACCCCGTCACATTCATCAGAGCGGCAGAAGGAAGCATTCATCAAACTCCAGGTTCTGCACATCCTTTGGGGATGTTAGAGTCAACAAGAATCTTTTTGTTTTTCCTTAGCAGAATGACCAGGATCCCATGTGAGGGAACTTTGTTTTAGGAAGGGAGACTGGCATATTTCAGAAAGATTTATCCAAAGTGAGGCAATTGGAAATATGTAACTAAAGGACTATGCTTCAACAATAATATTTGTCAGGAAACTAACTTCCTGTCCTTAATTAGCCTAATAGTTTTTAAAGAGGTGAGAATGTCTTTGGGATGGTGGGGGGTAGTGGGGAGGAAGTGACAGATAACAATAATCTAAAGGTATTGCCAATGTCTCTGTCCTGTCGGATTCAATTTTGGCCTAGTTGCAACTCTGGGCAAATGGGAGGAAGTGGTGTTGCCAACCCAGGTGAGTACCTCTGAGGTGGAGAGTTCTGCTCAGTTCTGGGGACTGACAGTATATCATCACATGGTCAAAGCAGGAACTTGATAAGAATAAAGCACAGGAGTAATTCTTGATAAACCATGCAGTGCTCCAAAGGAGAATATATACAACTCGGAAATATTCTGAAAGATAATATTCCATATTTTAGCTGCAGCATTTACACACCGCTACTGCCAAGAAAACTAAGCCGGTTTTGAAGAATGCAATGGTCTTTTTAAATTGGACTTTCAGACAATGAACATTGAAATAGAAAAACAGAGCTATGACAAGCTAAGTTGACTTCTATCATCAGAATTTAATATTGTGACAATCTTAGTGTGGTGAAACCATTGAATATAGGAATATTTAATAACAATTCTCATATATTGAGGGCTTAACTTGCTCTAGTCCCCATTCTAAGAGCTTCACACAGTCTAACACATTCATTCTCATGCAAGTCTATGAGAAAAAAGAAAAAAACCACTCGGAGTGGTTATGCAATTTATCTAAGGATATGGGTGTTAGAGCCACTATCGGAATTCAGATTCCCTGGTCCCATGTCTTAAAATATACAGAGTAGCTACAACAAAAGCATATATTTCTATGCTAAATTTTTTTAAAAAAAGAAAGAAAGGAGCCACACCTGGTATCAACTGAGTTGTTTGGTCTCTTTGTAGCTAGATTTGACAAGAGGGTAAATCCTGGAGCAATAAAATTCTCGGTAATTTATTAACCCAGAGAGATCAAAGTGGATGAGTGCAACCCCTCTTTATAGGCTGGCTCTCCTTCAGAGCCACTGATGGGCTGATCCAGCCTTATAGAGCAGAGGTCCCCAACCCCTGGGCTGCAGACCAGTACTGGTCCCATCTGTGGCCTGTTAGGAACCGGGCTACACAGCAGGAGGTGAAGGAGGGAGAGTGAGAATTACTGCCTGAGCTCCACCTCCTATCAGATCAACAGCAGCATTAGATTCTCATAGGAGCACAAACCCTATTGTGAACCGTGCATGTGAGGGATCTAGGTTGCATGCTCCTGATGAGAATCTAATGCCTGATGATCTGAGGTGGAACAGTTTCAACTCAAAACCATCTCCCCATCCCCACCCTTTGCCCATGTTGAAAAATAGCCTTCCATGAAACCAGTCCCTGGTGCCAAAAAGGTTGGGGATGACTATTATAGATAACTCATTTATCATGCAAAAACAAAAATTCATTTCAGGGTTTGGGCTCATAGACACTTCAGGTCAAACCTGGCTCAGAATTCAAAATGTGAGTAATTTCTACCTAGCCTTTGAAGGCATTCTCATAGCATAAAGAATGATAATAACTTAAAGAAGCTTCACTTTGTCTGAATGGCAATTAAATAAATTTAACAATTGAGGATCTTAACGCCAATTTAAAGCACATGTTTTCCTAAAGCTCACAGAAAGTAACATAAAACAGTACTTGGTTTTTAATTGCTTTAACAGAAAAAAATCACTCCTTTTTCTTTCCAAGTTGTTACAACTCCCATTTCAGTAAATCACCTTAGATACCTGAGTCAGACTAATCTCTGTTTCTTTAGGAACAAGGAAATCAAGTACCTGCTTTCAGAATGAGAAATAGAACAGGAAGGCAGGATTCATCAGATTTAAGAACATGGCTGGAAATCTGTGTACCAGAAGAGTCTGATGAAACTTTTGCTGGTTCCCTGGCTCTAACATAGACTCTAATCCAATCAGATCAACAAAATTGGCCCTTGTAGAGAGTTAGGAGAAGAGTGGAGAAGACTGGAGGCTTCCTTCACTCTATATTTCTCTACTTTTGGTTCTATTAAACCATTTTGTTTTACAGCCAAGACTAAAGGTGTGATGACCCCCTTAGAGGAGGAGCTCAGAGCATCAGAAATGTGTTGCCCACATCCATGTAGCCATTTACAAAAATGTTTAAATTACTATTCTCAAGTAGTGACCTAGAGCTAGTGAGACAAGGAAGTTAGAAGCTACCACAAATGTCTGAAATTGGTCAAGCAGGACATTAAACATACCTCAGATCCACACCATCAGAGGACTGACCACTTATTCTATATACCACCTTGATTTATGTGAAGCCATACTACTCAACCTGGGGTTATACATTGCATAACCTGAATGTCTTCTACAGTGAATCACAAATGTCCAGAACAAAGAAAGACCAGCATTTTTAAAAGTGCTCACGCCTGTAATCCCAGTACTTTGGGAGGCCGAGGTGGGCGGATTACCTGAGATCAGGAGTTCGAGACCAGCCTGGCTAACGTGGTGAAACCCCGTCTCTACTAAGAGTACAAAAATTAACCAGGCATGGTGGTGGGTGCCTGTAGTCCTAGCTTCTCAGGAGGCTGAGGCAGGAGAATTGCTTGACCTGGGAGGTGGAGATAGCAGTGAGCTGAGATGGCGCCACTGCCACTGCACTCCAGCCTGGGCAACAGAGCAAGACTCTGTCTCAAAAAAAAAAAAAAAAAAAAAAAAAGCTGAACCTTACATTTTCACACACACACACACACACACACACACACACACACACACACACGAAAAAGAAAAATGAAAAACTGCAGTAAAATAAAGCCTAATGGACTTCCTCTTCCTAATCTAGTTCTTCAGCTCCTGCACACTCATCGATATCTCACTCTGATATTTGGTTAAATGTAGATTATTTCTTCAGAAGCCTCAGTACTGATGTAACTTCATCAGGACGCACAAGCTACGTGAATTCAACCCAATTGAGTGCCATGAGGTCAACTCAAAACATAATGACAGCAACATCACACCCCAACTAAAAAGTTAGAACCCCACAGGATAACTGCAGGCAGTGGTCTTTCCAAAACCAAAGGAAACCACCCCCTACCATGCCAGCCCTGTTATCCATGGAAAAATATGTCTGTAAAAAGGAATAAAAGAGAGAAGATTTTCTTGGTTTCAAACTAGCCAGCATGTCAATCACTCCAAACTAGTTGCCCAGAGCCCACAAACTTAAGCTCAGTTCTGAACAATTCCTTCAATTCCTTTCTATGTTTCTCATTTTGGAGGGTGGTGTATAAAATACCATTGCCTGCTGGCAAAAACCATAATTTCTATGGTAGTATCTCTAGCACTGTCTTTTCCAACACTCACTTCTTCCTTCCCACCTTTAAAAATCTATTGATTCCCAACCTAAATGCCCATCAATGATAGACTAGATAATGTGCTGCATATACACCACGGACTACTATGCAGCCATAAAAAAGAACGAGATCATGTCCTTTGCAGGAACATGGATAGAACTGGAGGCCATTATCCTCAGTGAACTAATGCAGGAACAGAAAATTGAATACCACATGTTCTCACTGATAAATGGGAGCTAAGTGATGAGAACACATGGACTCATAGAGGGTAACAACAGACACTGGGGCCTACCAGAGGGTAGAGGGTTGGGAGAGGGAGAGGATCAGAAAAAACAACTAATGTTTACTAGGCTTAATACCTGGGTGATGAAATAATGTGTGTAACAAACCCCTATGACATGAGTTTGCCTATATAACAAACCTGTACATGTACCCTTGAACTTAAAAGTTTAGAAAAACTCTGTTGATTCCCATTCTCTCAATTTCTGAAAATTTTACTATGAACATATTAAACACATACTGAAGTAGAGAAAGTATAATGAATGCTCTGGTATCCATCACCTAGGTTAGGCCATTGGCATACTGCCCATCTTGCTTCCTCTATACCCACACCCACTTCTCCATCCTCTACGAATTATTTTAAGGCAAACCCAAGATATCATGTCATTGTCTCTGCAAATACTTCATTTACAAACCTCTAAAATTTACATATATTTTTAAAGTATTTTTATTATAGCGATAAGAAACAGGCTGAATGCATCTTATGAATTAATAAAAAGTAGGAAAAAATCCAGTAACATTAAGGACAATGTAGGAGTTACCATAAATTAAGGAAGAGTCTACCTTAAACCTGCATCATCTGCTGCTTGGAGGTCTGCCCTTTTCCAGCTGTATTAGTTTGTTTTCATGATGCTGATAAAGACATACCCTGGGAACAAAAAGAGGTTTAATTGGAACTGGGAACAAACAGAGGTTCTCCATGGCTGGGGAGGCCTCAGAATCATGGCAAGAGACAAAAGACACTTCTTACATGGTGGTGGCAAGAGAGAATGAGGAAGAAGCAAAAGTGGAAACCCCTGATAAACCCATCAGATCTCATAAGACTTCTTCACTATCATGAAAATAACATGGGAAAGACCGGCCCCCATGGGTACCTCCCACAACATGTGGGAATTCTGGGAGATACAATTCAAGTTGGGATTTGGGTGGGGACATGGCCAAACCATATCATTCTACCCCTGGACCCTCCAAATCTCATGTCCTAACATTTCAAAACCAATTATCCCTTCTCAACAGTCCCCCAAAGTCTTAACTCATTTCAGCATTAACCCAGAAGTCCACAGTCCAAAGTCTCATCTGAGACAAGGCAACTCCCTTCCGCCTATGAGCCTATAAAATCAAATGCGAGCTAGTTACTTCCAAGATACAATGGGGGTACAGGTATTGGGTAAATACAGCCATTCTAAATGGGAGAAATTGGCCAAAACAAAGGGGTTACATGGCACATGCAAGTCTGAAATCCAGTGGGGCAGTCAAATTTTGAAGCTCCAAAATGATCTCCTTTGACTCCAGGTCTCACGTCCAGGTCATGCTGATACAAAAAGTGGGTTCCCATGGTCTTGGGCAGTTCCTCCCCTGTGGCTTTGCAGGGTACAGCCTCCTTCCTGGCTGCTTTCATGGGCTGGCATTGAGTGTCTGTGGCTTTTCCAGGCTTACAGTGCAGGCTGCCAGTGGATCTACCATTCTGGAGTCTAGAGGACGGTGGCCCTCTTCTCACATCTCCACTGGGCAGTGCCTCAGGAGGGACTCTGTGTGGGGGCTCCAACCCCACATTTCCCTCTGCACTGCCCTAGCAGAGGTTCTCCATGAGGGCCCCGCCCCTGCAGCAAACTTTTGCCTGGGCATCCAGGTGTTTCCACACATTTTCTGAAATCCAGGCAGATGTTCCTAAACTTCAATTCTTGACTTTTGTGTACCTGCGGGCTCAGCACTTGGAAGCTGCCAAAGCTTGGGGCTTCCACCCTCTGAAGCCACAGTCTGAACTCTACATTGGCCCCTTTCAGCCACAGCTGGAACATCTGGGACACAGGGCACCAAGTCCCTAGGCTGCAAACAGCACGGGGACCCTAGGCCTGGCCCACAAAACCACTTTTTCCTCCTGGGCCTCCTGCCTCTGAGCCTGTGATGGGAGGGGCTGCCGTGAAGGTCTCTGACAAGGCCTGGAGACATTTTCCCCATGGTCTTGGGGATTAACATTAGGCTCCTTGCTACTTATGCAAATTTCTGCAGCCGACTTGAATTTCTCCTCAAAAAATGGGTTTTTCTTTCCTACTGCATCATCGGGTTGCAAATTTTCTGAAACTTTTATGCTCTGTTTCCCTTTCAAAATGGAATGCTTTTAACAGCACCCAAGTCACCTTTTGAATGCTTTGCTGCTTATAAATTTATTCTGCCAGATACCCTAAATCATCTCTTTCAAGTCCAAAGTTCCACAAATCTCTAGGGCAGGGACAAAAAGCCACCAGTCTCTTTGCTAAAACATAACAAGAGTCACCTTTGCTCCAGTTCCCAACAAGTTCCTCATCTCCACCTGAGACCACCTCAGCCTGGACCTTATTTTTCATATCACTATCAGCATTTTTGTCAAAGCCATTCAACAAATCTCTAGGAGGTTCCAAACTTTTCCACATTTTCCAGTCTTCTTCTGAGTCCTCCAAACTGTTCCAACCTTTGCCTGTTACCCAGTTTCAAAGTCACTTCCAAATTTTCAGGTATCTTTTCAGCTACGCCCCACTCTACTGGTACCAATTAATTGTATTAGTTCATTTTCAGATTGCTGATAAAAACATACCCAAAACTGGGAACAAAAAGAGGTTCAATTGGACTTACAATTCCACTTGGCTGGGGAGGTCTCACAGTCATGGAGGGAGGCAAAAGGCACTTCTTACATGGTGAGGCCAAGAGAGAATGAGGAAGAAGCAAAAGTGGAAACCCGTGATAAACCCATCAGATCTCGTGAGACTTATTCAGTATCATGAGGATAGCATGGGAAAGACTGGCTTCCATGATTCAATTACCTCCCCCTGGGTCCCTCCCATGACAGGTGGGAATTCTGGGAGATACAATTCAAGTTGAGTTTTGGGTGGGGACACAGCCAAACCATATCACCAGCCACACTCTGCTACCTCTCAGGCAACCCTGTTGACTCCATGTTGGCTCTGCTGAGTAAGCCTTTGAACTCATAATTATGGGGAAACTTCCTCCAAATTCATGATCCTGTAGTAAACCTGGAATCTTTCCCGAATGTAAGATGTGAACTTCCCCAGCACCTTCATTCCAGGGTCCTGATATTTCCCATGGATCTAAGGCCCAGGTTCTCAGGTAAATAGCAATAGCCAAGAATAAAAACTTTAAAAATGGGCCTGGTGTGGTGGCTTATGACTGTAATTCCAGCACTTTGGAAGGCCAAGGCAAGTGGATTGCTTGAGTCTAGGGGTCCAAAACCAGCTGGGCAATGTGGCAAAACCCCATCTCTACAAAAAATATGAAAACCAGCCGGGTGTGGTGGCATGCACCTGTAGTCCTAGTTAGACAGGAGGCTGAGGTAAGAGGACACGTTGAGCCCAGGAGGCTGAGGCTGCAGTGAGCTGAAATCACGCCACTGCATTCCAGCCTGGGTAACAGGGTCAGACCCTGTCTCGAACAAACAAACCCCTTAAAACAACAATAAGGAAATAAGTCCAATACCATTATCATATCTAGAAATTAACCATCATTTTTTCATATCAACTGTCCAGAGAGTGTTCAGTACATTTCCCCTTTGGTACAGGCATCCCTGGTCACACAGCTGCTGACTGGTGCATGGAGAGGCAGGCTTCTTTGTTTCTGAGAGCATGCCTAGCCAACACACACAAAATAGAACCTTATAGTCTCTAAAGTTTTAACACCAATATGTTCATTTGATCCTAAAGACACCATATTCATTCCCCTTTTACAGATGAGGAAATAGAAGCTTAAAAACTGCACTTAGACCAGACTTGAACTCACAGGACTCTTTCTACGGTACCTGGCTACCTTAAGCCTTGAGGCTTCATGCCCAATACTAATGTGATGAATTTGGGTAGTAAGTCCCCAGGATTAATAATTTCCCAATGGTGGTCTACCAGAACGCAGGCAAAGCTCCCCTGGTGAAAGAAAAGTAGATCACAGGTTTAACTTGAATTTAAACAGTTCTCTGCCCCACCACAACCCCAACTTTTTTTATTATACTTTAAGTTTTAGGGTACATGTGCACAACATGCAAGTTAGTTACATGTGTATACATGTGCCATGTTGGTGTGCTGCACCCATTAACTCATCATTTAACATTAGGTATATCTCCTAATGCTATCCCTCCCCCCTCCCCCCACCCCACAACAGGCCCTGGTGTGTGATGTTCCCCTTCCTGTGTCCATGTGTTCTCATTGTTCAATTCCCAACTATGAGTGAGAACATGTGGTGTTTGGATTTTTGTCCTTGTGATAGTTTGCTCAGAATGATAGTTTCCAGCTTCATCCATGTCCCTACAAAGGACATGAACTCATCATTTTTTATGGCTGCATAGTACTCCATGGTGTACACGTGCCACATTTTCTTAATCCAGTCTATCATTGCCCAACTTTTTTTTTTGAGACAGGGTCTCACTCTGTTCCCCAGGCTGGAATGCAGTGGCATGATCATAGCTCACCACAGCCTAAAACTCCTGGGCTCAGGCTATCCTCCCGCCTCAGCCTCCTGAGTAGCTAGAAAAACAGGCATGCACCACCATGCCTGGCTAATTTTTAATTTTTAGTAGAGATGGGGGTCTCACTATGTTGATCAGGCTGGTCTCAAATTCCTGGCTTCAAGCAATCCTCCTGCCTTGGCTGGAAGGATTGTTGGGATTATAGGTGTGAGCCACTGTGCCAGTGCCCGACCAGCAGGGTTGCTTTTTAATGTTTCTCAGGTACATTCAAAGAGCACAAACATAAATCCACAAAACACTTAAAACACGTTTTTATTTTAAATTTCAGATATTGTATTTTTTTTATCTCTAAAAATCAACTTGTTTTATTTTCAATTTTTCTTACCATGCTTATACTTTGCTATGTTCTTGAACACGTGGAGAACGTTTATAAGTCTCTGTTTTCACATCCTTGTCTGCTAATTCTATCATTGTTTCCCTGAGAGAAAAACATCTGTTTTTCTGAGTCTGACTTTCCCTTTTTTGTTTTTAAGATGAAAAATTTAAGATTAATTACTAAGATCTCCTCTTGGGGTAATTAGTAATCTTGAAAGTTGCAGTAAGTTATCAGTAGAGTATCAGAAAATAAGACCTTTGGAAAAAGATCTAAATATATTCAGCTCAATAGCACTCAATGCAATATGAAACCAGGGATGATACTGGACAGAAAACTTTAAGGAACAGGAATTCAATCCCTCATGTCAACATATGCATTAGACACAAACCATAATTTACCATGCACTGACTTCTTCCTGTTTTTCTAAAGACAATGGTTAAAAGTTTGAGCTGAATTATATATTAGCGACAGAATATAATTGCATTTCCACAAGTTTTTAATTTAAATAGGCCACATGTTAAAACAAGGACCTCTCAGATTTACTTAAGAGTTCTACATAAACACAAAAAATGTTCTAGACCAACCGTTTCAATTTTAGAAGCACCATGTGGACACATAGGCTTTAAAAGATATTAACATTTTTTAAAATACACATGCAGATTAATGTTTACTTACTTGTTTTCAAAGCACTTTGTTTAAATAATTTTCTTCAAATTTGACCTGAAATAAGAACAGCTATCTCCACCGACAGAAAATTGAGGCTAGGGCAAGACGAAGGTTAAGACTTGAATCCAGAGGTCCTGGGAAATTCCTTGGCTAATATTTTCACCAAGTTACAACTAAAATCCAGCTGCCATGGGTAGAAAGGAGTTTTGTCATTTGGTCATTTCAACCAAATTAAAAACTCATTGCTTTCACGAAGTTAAAATGGAATACTGCTTAAGCCAGAGTCAGTCAAGATTCACTGAAGGTTTATTATTTTATATACAAAAGAGCCTAGATTTAAACAGTCTGCACTCATAAGATGGCATCACATCATGCCTGTAATGCCAGTACTTTGGAAGGCCGAGGTGGGTGGGTCACCAGAGGTCAGGAGTTCGAGACCAGCCTGGCCAAGATGGCAAACCCCGTCTCTACTAAAAATGCAAAAAATTAGCTGGGCGTGGTGGCGGGCACCTGTAATCCCAGCTACTCGGTAAGGCTGAGGCAGGAGAATTGCTTGAACGCAGGAGGTGGGGAGGTTGCAGTGAGCCGAACTCCAGCCTGGGTAACAGAGAAAGACTCCGTATCAAAAAAAACAAAAAAAAAAAAACAAAAAAAAAACAAAAAAAAAACAAAACAAAAACCAAAGACGGCATCACAAATGGGTTCTTGAAAACTATACTCCCAAGAGGATCCCGCTGAGTACTGTGCATTTCTTCCACAGAATGTGGACTCTTAACTACTATGGGCTTACGAAAATGCAACTGACAAACCATGTACCCCCAAGCATGTGTCAAACATTACCCCAAATACTCATTCATTGGATGGATGTGGAAGAGACTAGTCCACGTCTGATTTTGTGTGTGAAGGACTATACTGTACCTTCACATCAATTTTCTTATTTTAGCCAGGCACATAAATAACATTTTTTATTTTACAGGTAAGGAATTTGAGTCCCAGAAAAGTTAAGTAACTATCTCAGGAAAATAATTGGTACTCAAACCTAGAATTGATCCCAAAGCCATGCTTCCAACAAAGTAGAGAAAAAAACACCATACAGGTGGATTGAAACTTTAAAGCTCACAAAACATCCCAAATGTCACATCCAAATTCTGTACATATATGTTTGTATGTAACATTTTGGAAATGGGCATGGTTTTCCTTTTCATAACCTCCTAGGTTTACTGCTTTAAACTGAAATACAACACAAATACAGAGCAGTGCACAAATCGTTAAGTGTACAGTTCTATGAATTTTCAAAACCTCAACACATCCAAGTAGCCAGCACTCTGATTAAGAAACAAAACTAGCCGCGCATGGTGGCTCACGCCTGTAATCCCAGCACTTTAAGAGGCTGAGGCAGGTGGATCACCTGAGGTCAGGAGTTTGAGACTGGCGTGGTCAATGTGGCGAAACCCTGTCTCTACTAAAAATACAACAATTAACTTCTATTGGCGTGTTGGCACATACCTGTAGTCCCAGCTACTTGGGAGGCTGAAGCAGGATAATTGCTTGAACCCAGGAGGTGGAGGATGCAGTGAGCCAAGATTGCATCACTGCACTCCAGCCTGGGTGACAAGAGTGAGACTTCATCAAAAAAAAAAAAAATAAGGAAAACTATACCAGCCCTTTTCGTGCCATCACTCCTAAGTTTACTTTTTTTTTTTTGAGATGGGATCTTCCTTTGACACCCAGGCCGGAGTGCAGTGGGGCCATTCGTAGCTCACTACAGCCTGGAACTCTCAAGGCTCAAGTGATCCTCCCACCCTGGACTCCTGAGTAGCTCGGACTACAGCCTTGTGTCACTGCACCCAGCTGTTTAAATTTACTTTCTAAGGCAGCCTTTAGAGTTTACAATTTAAGTTAGATGTCTGTCAGGAGCAACAGAGAAACAATGTTTTATTCCCAAAAACCGAAATGAAAAAAGATAGGGTTTAAGGCTCAAGAGGTACATTTTAAAAAATTATCTTTATTTAGGTTTCTGATTCAGCACATGTATCAAAGACTAATCAACATAAAGGAGTAAATAAGACATTAATTGAAAGTCTTACATCTCTCTAAACTCTGACCAAGAATGTCAAGATTGCCACTATTACCAGAACTCCAACCTAGTCAAGTTGTAGACAAGCTACCATGAACAACATACAGTGTGCACAGATATGCAGAGGCAAAAGGCATGCTAGCGCTTGGCTCTCCTCTTTTCCTTGTTAACATCTTTCTGTTGGACAGTCCACTTTTGCTTTCCAGGCTAAGTTCCAAATCAAGTCCAAAGAAGGCTCAGGGTCAACCTGACCAGATTCTCTTCTGGAGGAATGCATTCTTAAACTGTTGTGCCTGCAACTTTGTTTTTGCCAGGATGAAGTTCAGACCGAGATGTACGATACAATCTAGATGACGGTGCAGACTAAGTGAAGAACTAAAACTGAGCAGTAACCCGAGTTAAGGCATGAATGCAGACACGCACATGCACACACACAGCACCCATGCTGTCAAGACACAGGATTTTTTCAGTTGCCTCACGAGGGGCAACCAGGGCTTGGCAGTTCATCAGAACTGCTGAGCATTCCAGAAAATGCCCCCCACGACTTTATGCTAACAGCTGTGTGTATGTCTTAATCAAAAAAATTAAAGAAAAAAAATTAAAAGAAAAAAAAACAACTAAAAAACAAAGAAAAAAACAAACAAAAAATCACCAAAAACCTAGAAACCCCTTAATCTCTTACAATGGCTCTTGAGCATGGAACTCATGTAGCAGCATCAATGGCTGGCTCTTTAACAATTTGGAAATAAAAGGTTGTTTTACTATGTATTTCTTTGGTAGTCATCACTACAAAGTTTTCAGTGTTGGTTACCTATAAGACAAGTACTAGACAGAAGATCAAGTTACACAGAAATATTTCTTCTGTACTGATAAGATACAAATATTGAGCTCTGAAAGCACAAGTTACTATGCTTTTTCTTGCCTTATTGGGCATTCTCTAAAAGCAGGCTTTGTGCAGGAAAAGTTCATGTCTACCTAACAAAGGGTGATACATGTTCTATTTTCCTACAAGTGAACAATTAACAAAAATTCACATTATCAATTATTTCTGGTTGAATCCATTAGAAGCCAATTACAAAGGGACAGCAGCACTTGGTGTCAAAGCCACTTTCTGGTCACACATTCATTCCATGGTTGCTAGTCAGTATCTCAGGAGCTCAGAATTTAAAACTCCTTTCAGTCAACAAAGGAGTAAGTTCAATCAAAGACTTCCACTATCTGCCAAATTTCTAGAATTCTGTCTAGAGTGCTAGCATGCTTGCTGAGAGAAAGCAGCTCAGAGCCCAAAGAGGTGTCAGGTATTAGGTAAGTGAATTTGGTTTTGTATAAAAGGCATGGTAATCTGGCAACAGAATACTTACCCTATTAGCAGCACAGTGGTAGCCAAGGGTCTCTGTCTGCAAGACAGGAAGATGAAGCTACTGAAGCCCCTTTTTCCCCCCCCTGCCTGCAGGATGGCTACTGATTTTACAAAGGCCTTCTGGGAGCCAATCCAGGGCTCACCTGGGAGAGTGGGTAACAGAATGGCAGGAACCATGTTCAGCCCCCATGAGAAGTGCCCGACTGAGGGAAGTCAGCTTCCCATAGGTGAGGGGGCTCTTGCCATTATGGGCTCAGAATCTGAATCTTACTGATCGCTGGTAGTTAGAATTGCCAAGAAATTGTCCTAGCAGGTACTACCCAAGTGTTACAGCCTCCGCATAGGGTCCTCAAACACTTTAAAGGACACGAACCATCAAATTCAAAAGAGTAGTGTTTGTTCTATCAGTTCTGAATGTCCACAGGGAGAGGCAACTAGATTTATGTGGAAAAAGTGCTGTTTGAAGGAGCTGTGTTTTATTTTGAAGTGAAGTGACTTTGGGAACCAGAACATTTCTGCAGATGTCCGAATATCAAGAACCTATCTCTAAAAGGTATTTATCAGGAACTGTTTGCTCACTCCAAGTGCTTTCTAAAAATTCAACATATGGCAATGTTTTACTTTTTGTGCTTTCAAGAGGTAACTAAATCGATAGGAAGCTGAGGGAAGATCATTCCATTATGGACTTTCTTGTTTGGGCGCAAGACACTATCCACAGCATTGAAATCTGTGATCTCATAAAACATTCTTATAAACATATACCATATTTCTCCTACAAGAAAAACTGAGAACTGTACCATGAAGGCAAAATTTGTTTGCCTACTCTCAGAATTCCTTGGAATGGCAATGTGCCAGGAGGGTCAGTGAACTGTTGGTAAAAATTCCGGGTTTGACATGGCCCAGTCTGATCATATCAAAAACCTAAAGCCTCAATGATTAAATGCCAAACTTCTTCCCTGCATCTGAGAACTGTATTATGATTATGTATATTACACATACATTATAAATAAAATTTATATAGACCTATAGTTTCTTCCAAACGATCGAGTGATGTTCTCAGTTTGGGGGTGGAAGCAGAAGAGGTGAAAAAATCTTATTGTTGCTTTTACTCTCAAGTTCTTAAAATGCTAGTCAAACACTATTATCCAACAAGACTTTTTTTTTTCATTCTGTTAACTCTTAAATATGCATTCGAAGGCAAAAATGGAGGTTTCTATACTGTACAATATTAAATATCTACAATGTCATGGTTCCTTACTTTTAGGAGTGTATTTAATAAAGAGTTGGCTATTAGAGATGGTTGTCACAAAACATGGACTCTTAAAAATTACTGATAAATTACTTTTCAGTTCTCTGATTATATCCAACAGATACACATTCTTGTCATAAAATATACATTCTCTAGTAAGTTATTTTCATCCACAGCATATATAAATATGCAAACACAGGTGGTAAAAATCACTTTACTACCAAAGTACAAAACAGCAACTGCTGAAAAACAAAAATTAAGATGTTGCAAGTGTTAAGAAAAGAGTGACTCAGTGTTCCACTGCAAAGTGAAACCAAATGATTTATTTGTGCTAAATGAATGGAAATAATGTATTCAGAATATACTTCTTTGTACACTGCACTTGCTTATACTGGGTGAAATGAGCAGCCATCAATGCTAATGTGCTACTTTCCTTTAGACCTTTTTTCTTTTCTGCCAAGCAATACAGTATTTTCTGGCCATTATGCCAAGATATTCCGATAATGTCCATTTCAAATAGTATTTTCTAATAGTATTTTGCACCTTTAAAATATTTGTTCAAACTCTACTTTAAGAGAACACAAATGAAGTATGAAAGGGGGAAGCCGCATTGTTTTTGTTACAATCATACTGCCTTCTGCAGCAGAAATCAAATAACACGTTCTAATTAGCCATTGAAACCACCGGTGAGTAGGACAACATTTATCGACTCATGTTAGAGGGGGCCAGGTTAAGTAGATTAACATTAAGGATAGAAAAGAGAATCACATCTTAATATATGATAATTATCCATCCCATTTATGTGGAGAAGGTACAGCCACATGATTCATTACTTTGGGCCATCTGTTTTACGAGAGACATGGATGTCAATCATACAATGAAAATAACCTGTAAAAAATGTATCTGTAGAAAGTTCTGTTAAACAGAAAATATGTCTTGGGCACTGATTCATCTAACTTTCTGTTCTATACTGAAAGCCAGATTTTCAAAGGTCTGAATTGTAGTGCTGAATTATTGGTATGTTTGGTAAACACTATTAAATAAGGAGAAGAGGGTAACAACAGCTCAGTAATTTTCTGCAGATTCATGGAAAAAAATATAAAAAAGATATCCCTTTTTCTTTTACAAACCTAAAAGCCAGGAGAATGAAGCTCTGGGCCAAGCAAAAATTGCACACTGCTGCTGAAATACCAAATACCGAACAGCGAAGGTTCCAGCCAGGGAATGGACGTACATGAAGATTCAAGTAAAACACTGATGGAAAAAGTCGTCTGGTTAGTGTTGTAGACCCACAACACTGGCTGCATTTCTGACAAACATTTACAACACAATGGATAGTGAAGCCTAGATAACCTCAGTGCAAATAAGTCATATCCAAATATGCCAGAGAAGGAAGCCTTTGGCGTTGAGTAGACGGCTCCATTGGATGAGTCCCAACTTGAAATTCAGACTAAGCTCATGCATTAAGGCTGGGAGGAGGGGTGCGCCGAATGTTGCGAAGGAGTGGGCTGCGAGGTGGCTGCTGAGGGGACCGTGGGCTGCATGGGTGGCGGAGGTGGAGGCGGAGGTGGCTGGACTGGGGTCTGTGTGTTGGGAGATGGAGGCGGCGTGGGCCGTTTGAATTTGTCAGGACTGTTGCTTCTCCGTGGTGAAGGCCTCTGCAGATGGGACAGGAATAGCAAGTCAGTCTAGGTACAGATGGCTCATTCTACCTAACACAGCCTGACTTGGCACTGGGGCTAATCAAACACTAACCAACAAAGACAGTAAACCAGGGATTTCTTTCTTCATCCCTACTGGCTTTTGAACTAGTAATAAAATTTAAATAAGGCAGTGTTTACACTTCCACCTGTGAAAAAGCTACATAAAATTACTGCACAACTTGTGTTTAACAAACTGCTGGACTTGGGTCCTTCAATGAGAACTGTAAAATATCCTCTTAAATCTTTCTTTCAGTGTGTGTCACCAATTCCTTCTATTGCTTATCTCCAATAAGTTGTCCACATCCTGAAAGACACAGCTCAACAAAAATGTTTCTATGTTTGAGGCCAGGCGCAGTGGCTCACACCTGTAATCCCAGCACTTTAGGAGGTAGAGGTGGGTGGATAACCCGAGGCCAGGAGTTCAAGACCAGCCTGCCCAACAGGGCAAAACCCCATCTCTATTAAAAATGCAAAAAGTAGCTGGGTGTGGTGCCATGTGCCTGTAATCCCAGCTACTCAGGAGGCTGAGGCAAGAGAATCCCTTGAGCTCAGGAGGCAGACGTGGCGGTGAGCTGAAATCGTGCCACTGAACTCCAGCCTGGATGACAGAGTGAGGAAAAAAAAAAAAAAAAAGTTCCTACTTTTACATAAAGTCCATCAAACTGGCAAAACAGCTTTGGAAATACCTTAAGTGCATTCTTAGAATAGGGTTCTTCTTTAAAATATTAGAATTTATTCTTTGAAATATTGGTATTTCTGTTATTGGAAATACCCTTAATACTCTCACTCTACTAGCTACACTTCTAATGGCTCTATTAGTCAACAATATTGCCTACTCTAAAGAAAAAACTCCCTTGGATAGAGCTGGAACCAGATGCACTTAAGCTTCCTTGTAATTTGAGGAGAGAAAATTCTGAGTAACATTACAAACAAGGCTAACTTCAGGAAGAATACTGAAGGTCAGTGAACTGTGAAGGTGCAGACAATAAATATCTTTAGACATTATGGCAACCAACAATAATGCTTTACAGCAAGGAGCTGGACGGAGTTCAATCAAAGCACTGGCCAGAGTTCAAATTATATTTCACAAAGGGTAATTTTTCATAGGAAGTGAAGTTAAAGTTTTGTCTCCTGGGAAGGATTTTAGTTTCAATACCAGAACTTGGTATCAAACTGTTTTGAAGTCTCTACAGTTTCAAGGTGAACGATGGAGGAGGCAGGAAGAAGGGCAAATGTCTAATGGCACCCATCCTGTTCTCCAGAACACCAGTCGGTACCACTTTCAGGAGTAAAGTGCTGCTTCCTACCCCGTGGACACTTACTGTGATACCATGGGATGTTCCCATGTGCTGCACGTGAAGACCTGGGGAATTGTAATAAGACATTCCGGCTCTAGTCAGTGAAGTTGGTGGTGTGAAACCAACCGTGTGACTTGCATATGATAGACCTGAAATATAACAACAAATTAAGTATCATTTTAAGCTCAACTATCTGGTGTCTTCAACTATCTAGGAGGTTTTAAATTGCAGTAGTTCTCTATCACCCACAAAAATACAAACAGATGAAAAGAATGGTGGGCTCACTAAATGGTGTGGGTAACAAGGGAAATAAAAGTTAATTCCTAGGATAGAATAGAGAAGCCCAGAAATAAACTCACACATATATGGTCAACTGATCTTCAAAAAGGGCACCAAGAATACACAATGGGGAAAGAGGACAGTCTCTTCAACAGATGGTGTTGGGAAAACTGGATATTCACATGCAGAGGAGTGACACTGGACCTTATCTTACTCTATATACAAAAGTCAACTCAAAATGGATTAAAGACTTAACTATAAAACTCTTAGAAGGAAAATAGGGGAAAAGCTCCTTGACATTGATCTTAGCAATGATTTCTTGGATATGACATAGGCAACAAAAAAAAAAGCAAAAACAAATACATGGGACTACATTCAACTGAAAAGTGTCTGTGCTAAGGAAACAGTCAATAGAGTGAAAAGGCAACCTATAGAATGGGAGGAGATATTTGCAAACCATATACCTACCTGGTATGGGGTGAATATGCAAAACACATAAGTAACTCCTATAACTCAAAGCAAACAAACACACTCAAATAGTCCAATGAAAAAAAATGCGCAAAGAACTTTAATAGACATTTCTCTAGAAAAGATACACAAATGTGCTAATAGATATATGAAAAGATGATTATCACCACTAACCATCAGGGAAACGCAAATCAAAACCACAGTGAGATATCACCTCACAACTGTTAAGTTGGCCATTATAAAAAAAAAAAAGATAACAAGTGGTGGTGAGGATATGGAGAAAAAATCCTTATACACTGTTGGTAGGAATGTAAAATGGTGCATCCACTATGGATATCAGTATGAAAATGCCTCAAAAGATTAAAACTAGAAGTACCACATGATCTAGCAATTCCACTTCTGGGTATTTATACAAAATAATTGAAATCAGGATCTCAAAGAGATATTGGCACTCTCATATTCACTACAGTGTTATTCACAATAGCAAAAATGTGGAGGCTGGGCGCGGTGGCTCACGCCTGTAATCCTAGCACTTTGGGAGGCCGAGGCAGGCAGGTCACAAGGTCAGGAGATCGAGACCATCCTGGCTAACACTGTGAAACCCTGTCTCTACTAAAAAATTACAAAAAAATTAGCTGGGCATGGTGGTGGGCGCCTGTAGTCCCAGCTACTCGGGAGTCTGAGGCAGGAGAATGGCATGAACTTGGGAGGCGGAGCTTGCAGCGAGCCGAGATCGTGCCACTGCACTCCAGCCTGGGTGACAGAGCCAGACTCTGCCTCAAAAAAAAAAAAAAAAAATATGTGGAAACAACCTCACTGTCCATCAACGGATGAGCAGATAAAGAAAATGTGATATATATGGACATATAATGGAATATTCAGTCTAAAAGGAGAAAATCCTGCCATATGCAACAACACATATTAACCTGGAGAATATTATGCTAAGTGAAATAAGCCAGTCACAGAAGGACAAATCCTACCTGGTTCCATTTATATGAGGAGTTTAGAATAGCCAGTCTCATAGACACAGAGTAGAATGGTGGTGAACTGCTGCTCAACAGGCATCAAGTTTCAGTTAAGCAAAACAAATAAACTACAGAGAGTTGCTGCACAATGCTATGCTATAGTTAACAGTACTGTATTGTACTCTTAAAAATAAGAGGATAGATCTTATATTAAGAGGTCTCACCACAATAATGATATTTTTAAGTCAAACCCTGTCAGGAATTCAACTGAGATTCAGGAAAGCAAAAGACATGAGAAGGAACAAGAATAAAGTGGAGAAAATAGAGCAAAGGAGTAAATATCAAATGCAAGAAAACCAGAAGTGTCAAAAGATGTATCAACAATTGACCAAATTGGAGATAGATATTAAGTAGCCAATGAACTCAATCAACCTCCCAGCAAAAAAAAAAAAAAAAAAAAAATCAAGAAGACGACAGGGAGAGTGTGGGCATCAGTGAGTGAGTGAGAGAGAGACACAGAGAGAGAGAGAGTGTGTGTGTGTGTGTGTGTGTGTGTGTGTGTGTGTGTGTGTGAGCCATAACAGTAAACAAAACCATTGGGAATGTCACAACTTGAGAATATTCAATACAAGGAATGAAAACCCTGCCAACGTCCCCTAAAATAACCTGGTATTTAAGGAAGAAACAACCCCCAGTCCACTATAATGTTCTGCGTAGTCTTCATCTAGGACTCCAGGATCATCTCCACTGTTTTTAAAATCTGTATGTCCAGACTCTCCTTACTGTTAGACAGGTTTGGATTGGGGTCCATATTTTGAGAACATCTAAAAGCGATCCTCACCTACATGTGGCATGTGCAGCCCCGGTCTTCGAGAGTTAGTGCAGAAGTCACCAGCTGGTCTGGGGAATTACTTGTTTTATCACTGCACAAATGTGGCTAGCTTTCTTTATACCTTTGAGTTCCCAACATCTACCACAATACCTAGCACAGGGTAGGTTCCATACTGGCAAAGTGAAAAGGGAAAACAAAGGAGCTGTTTGGGGAAATGTGGATAGGAATCACCTATTGACAATCACTCTGAACATACTATCAGCTATTAGAGACCAAGCAATGTGAACTCTACTTACTGCTTTTCTGAATTACGTAAAAACAAGAAGCTGTTAAGTATGCTCTTCCATCTGTCTTTTTTGTTTCCATGACAGAGATATTCAGCCAAGCCTTCCTTTAGTTGTGCTATTATCACAGGACTTTTCTGTGCCCTCAACATCTAATACTAAAAGTTTATTTTGTGATTTGACTATCAATTAGTGATGCTTTCTATTTGACATATTTCCATTTCCAATTGCAGAGTTTTTATTCACATTTACAAAATGGAGGTCTGGGATAAAGGACAAGTCTTTGGGAACTAAGTGGTTGTTTAATGTGATATTTACTGGAATCACAAGAACTTTACTCATCTGGGAAAAGAAAGAAGTTGTTCTCTTTAAAATAACATTGGAGAATAAAATCCTAATTTTATTTCTTATGAAAGTGATTACATTTAAGAGAAAGGTTATAAAAGCGGGCTGGGCATGGTGGCTCACACCTGTAATCACACCACTTTGGGAGGCCGAGGCAGATGGATCGCGAGGTCAGGAGTTCGGGACCAGCCTGACCAACATGGTGAAACCCCATCTCTACTAAAAATACAAAAATTAGGTGGGCGTGGTGGTGCGTGCTGATAATCCTAGCTACTCAGGAGGCTGAAGCAGGAGAATCGCTTGAATCTGGGAGGTGGAGTTTATAGTGAGCTGAGATTGCGCCACTGCACTCCAGCCTGGGTGACAGAGCAAGACTCTGTCTCAAAAAAAAAAAAAAAAAAAAAAGGAAAAAAAAAGTGGATCCTTGTCTTCAAATAGGGGATTCAGTTCATTTTTAAAAATACAGTTAACGTTCTAGTATCACTGAGTTAACTTTTCTGAAGGGTAATTATGAGTATTGCCTACTTACTTAAAAAAAAAAATCCTGGCCAGTCATGGTGGCTCATGCCTGTAATTCCAGCACTTTGGGAGGCTGAGGCGGGTGGATCACTTGAGGTCAGGAATTCAAGACCAGCCTGGTCAACATGGTGAAACCTTGTCTCTACTAAAAATACAAAAAATTAGCCAGGCGTGGTGGCTGGTGCCTGTAATCCCAGCTACTTGGGAGGCTGAGGCAGGAGAACTGCTTAAACCCAGGAGGCGGAGGTTGCACTGAGCCAAGATTGTACCACTGCACTCCAGTCTGGGCAACACAGCAAGGCTCTATCTCAAAAAAAGAAATCTCCTTCTCTAGCTGTTATCAAGACTTCCGCATTTGGCTTCAAACTATATTCTGATGCTCCAGGTCAGTGGTTCTCAACAGTGAATATCAAAGCTCTGCTTGCCTTATCCCAAACCAATGAATCAGAATCTCCAGGGAACTGGACCCCAGGGCAGCTGTGAAGAGAACCGCAGTGATTTTATTGCTCTTGATTCAGTCCTTCATGCCTCTGTTAATGGTGTGCCCTAGCCTGAGAATGTCTTCTCTTTACCATAGCTTCTTCCTGCTCCCAGTGCCAATCAGCACCTCACTCATCCTCTGCAGAAGGCAAAGACCACAGAGTCTAGAGCCAGACTATGTTGGATCCTAGCTCTGACACTTGGCACTAAGTAGACAAGTTCCTTAATCTCACTGTGCTTTAGATTCCTGAGCTGTTCAATGGGAATACTGTAGCTACCTTGCAAGGTTGTCATGAGGATGAAATGAGGTAATATCACAAAGTGCTTCAAGAGTGCCTGGCAAAAGTAAGGGTTTGATACGCTTTACCTCATTATCTCCTCTCAAAGCCCATCTCAAAAGCTCTCCAAGCTGGTAGCTCTCTCCTCTTTGAACCTCTTTTTAAACTATTTTACCTTGGGTTTATAAAAATTATTATTATAACTTTTTATTTTGAAATAGTTTACAATTCACAAGAAATTGCACGAATATTACAGGGTTCCCATGTATCTTTCACTCAGCTTCCCCTGATTATACCCTACATAACAATAACACATTGTCAAAACCAGGAAATTGACATTGGTATAACATTAGTAACTAAAGCACAGACTTTGTTTGGATTTCATCAGCTTCCATGTGTGCTCTCTGTGTGCCTATGCATGTGTACAGCTCAACCATCCTTATCCTTCTACTAATCTTAACTCATCCTAGCAATGGCTGCTCTGTTCCCTATCACTATAATTTTGTCACTTTGCGAATGTTGTAGAAATGGTATCATATAGTAGGCAACCCTTTGAGATGAGGTCTTTTCATTCAGTTCAATGCCCTTGCAATCCATCCAAATTGTTCTAAGTGTCAATAGTTAATCTGTTTATTGCTGAACAGTATTCCGTTGAATAGACATACTGTCATTTGTTTAACTACATAACTTTTTAAAGGGTATAAAATATACACAGTTTGTGAAATTTATTACATTTAGCCTTATATTAAAGTTTTTTTTTTTTTTTAAACCGACTTCTGTAGGCCCTGCTGTTGATTATAAGCTCTTAGAGGCTGGAAATCATGTATTATTGATTTTTGTTTTTCCTTAAGTTCTAATTATCATGCATCTTCACCCTCTGACCTAGAAATACAATAAAGGATAACCCCTCCCCACCAAAACCTAAGTTGAAACTGCCAAACCACAAACACCAGCTTATTAAATATAATACTATGGTTTTACATCAAGTCTTTGCTGGAATAAACTTCTCTTGCTTTGATATGGAAATGTATTGACAAAAGCCAAAATTCGAAGATTTATTTCACTGTCAAGACTGCGAACTTAAAAAATGATTAATTAAAAGCGACTCATGACTGAGAAAACACACTAAGCAATATAAAACAAGATACAAAAGCATTTCGTAATATGTATGAAACCAACTACCTAAAAGAAAACTGCAAGGGGTGGGATAGGAGACACTTGAAAACACTAAAACATTAACACCGCCTTTGGATGAAAGAATTCTGGATGACTTTATTTCTGCTTTTTTATACCCTTCTCACTGCCCCAAGTTTTAATATATCTTTGCTAAAGAAAAAAAAAAAATTGTGGAAATAAATTAAAGGCAGGCACCTTTCCTTCCTATTTGACACACAAAAGTTATATATGAAAACATCTTCCTTGTTAAAATTCAAACAATTTGGATACAATATCCTCTTTATCTGATCTGGCTTCTGGCCCTACCACTCCATCAAAAACTGCTCTAGCTAGGGTCAGTGGTGAGTTCTGTGCTGCCAGTCACCATCACTGATCTCCACTCCTAATTGTACTTGACCTTGCAGCTAACCACTCCCTTCTTGGTCAAATTCTTTGCCTTGACCTCAGTGACATCATACATCAATTTTCTTTCCACTTTTCTGGTAGCAACTTCATAATCTCCTTTGCCAGGTTTTCATCTTATACTTGACCTTACAGTCGCATATTCCACATTTAAGGAGTGGAGTTATTTTCATCTCCTTGAGGATGGAATATCTACATATATTATCTGGAATTCTCTCCGTGAGGATTTGTGTCTTCTCCCTTGTTTATTTATTTAGTCATTTATTCATATCAGTATGGACTTTGGATATTTGATGTTTGAATTATATTTTATTAAATAATGTTATAGTAATTAATACTGCTCAAATTGTTCCAGTTTTGGTGTTTGGCAGCTCCTGTATCCCTCTGACACACCCTCATCACTTTGTTTTCTGGGCACTTCTTTACTCTTTTGCACTACAAGATATCTCACCCAGTTCATCTCGTACATTTGGTGCCCCAGCTCTAGAAACACTCATTTCTCCAAGTAGCTCTAGTTCTTTTAACTGGCTCGAAACCAATGTCTGTGGGGTATGTTCATTGCTATGAGGGTGCAGACCTATTTTTTAGACCTCATTATTGCCTATCCCTAGTTCAGACACATCAAAACAGGCTAAATGGGAATATCCTTTATTATACTGCATAAAATGATGGAAAAACTGAAAGATAACACTCTTCCTATAAATAATTCATAAAAGCAGTCCAAATATAATAAAGATGATGCTCTTTCTTAGTTTTAGGCTATGTATTTTTCAAGTACATTTTCAATATGTAATTGCCAATATTTCAACAAGTTAGTGAAGTTAGTGAAAACACAAGATTTCCAATGTCAACCAGAAAGGGAGGAAAATTCAGAGCCAATATGTTTAAAATGGAAATCAATGCTATTCAAACAGCATATTTCCACTATGGAAGTGATTAGATATTCTTAATACTTAGAGCCACAAATTTTTTCCAATAAAAACTAATATGAAAAGAAAACTGGAATATTCAGGTTTTGGTGATCGACTATGTACAGCACTACAATGTACCAGATCAGAATAGAGTAATTCTGCTGCCAAATAGATAAATCTCCTTTGGTGATGTTATAGAATTTAAAACAGTATAAAAATATTCTCATTTAGGCTAGCTGTAAGGAAAAAAAATCTAGGTGTTACTTATGACATAGTCAAATAGCTTATCTATCCAAGCAAGCCCCACACTTGATGTAGGTCCCACTATGGGAACAGGTACAGTGAAAGTAAAAATTATGTAAATAGAGCAAGATTTTCCTGAAGAATCTTTGTTAAAATAGAAGAATATTCCCAACCAAGGTCTGACATTTGTTCTTTTTCTTTTCTCAATGATTGCAACAATCTTTTTAATCAATCGGAAATTACATGCCTGTAAGGCTTTAGGTTTAAATAAACAGGGTATTAAATTATATTTAATATGAATCAGCATCACTATCACAAAATAATGAAATAATCCTCCATTTTACTTCTTCCTGACTCATGACTTCCTTTTACATCAATAAATCAGAAGGCAAAAAAGACCTTTATCATGGTAATGAAACCCAAGTGCTATTTTGGGAAAATTGAGAGGCAGCTAGAAGAGAAGCTTCTGAAGAGAGATTTAATGGCACTGGAAGGTGGAAGAAACAGGTTTGGGAACATCGTTTTGGCAAGAACAAGTTGTGATGATCGTCCCACTGATCTCTGATAGAAAGTCCTTCTGCTTTGGAATCAGCATCTTTACCTCCGCCTCACACCAGAGAGCACACTGGCCCATCGGTACAAAGGCGGCCACCCTTTAACTTTTGATTGCCTCCTCTTAAAAAAAAAAAAAAAAAAAAAAAAGTCAATGGCAGCACAGTGCTGTGAACTTCTGTTATCCTGATGCAAAGCTGTTTTATTATGTTGCCATCCTTCAAAGCAGTCACCTCACTCTATTCTACTGCAAAACTCTGCCTCTGTCACCCTCCCCTCCATACTTTTCTCCCAACTCTGTTGAAAATCTGCTTACCAACAAGCACAAGAAAATCAGTCTCATCATTTTGGTCACAAGATGTGATTCTTCGGCCCATCACCTTTTCTTTCCTCCCCCTACTCCACTGGCCACCCACTCCACCCTCTGCTTCCTCTTTCTCTCTCACTGGATCAGTTACTTGCCTTCCTGGCCTGAGAGCCCCACGCCATGCTGGTACTGAGCCACAGAGCTCAGGAAACAGTTTTTGGGGTCAGATGGAGACAAGCAATCCTTTGAGGGAAAGGCTGTGAGGGCAAAGCCAGAAGCAGGCTGCCTGACAGAAGTTCGTTCCCTCTTCTGTGGCCTGCCTGCTAGGGCCAGGTCCCACTCACCAATCACTGGAGATATCAGGAGGCAGCTCATGCTAGAAAGAACACACAGGCTTTTTAAACAGATAGGCCCTGCCTTGCCACTTCCTGGCTGTGTAACCAGTAGTGACCCTCTGAATTGCTGCTTCCTCATTTTAACATGGGGAACATGATGCCTACGTTAATTATTCTGAGGACAAAAATGAGATTAATGTATGTGGAATATGGTAAAAGAACTCATAAAAGGTGTGCTATGATGCACCTTGGAAATCTACCTAAGGCTTTTTTGTCTACCCATCAGCACTTACAATCATAGTCAAAGACATTCTTCTTTTTAAAAAGGTGTTTTAAAGTCAAATTCCTTTTAGATTTAAAAAAAAAAAAAAGAAGAGAAACACCAGCTGACGCTATAGCATTTATGCTTAAAATTTTCAAACTCTTAGCCTTGAGAGTGATGAGTTTTTGATGTTTTTGAAAAAGACATGATTATTATCTGTTTCCAAGATTTTTATACACTAGAAGGGAATAGAGTCAAGGTTGCCTATTCAATGTGCCAGGAATCAATCACTGAAACAGCCAAAGACATATGCTCACCAGGTGATATAGGCCTGCTTGAACTCGGAGAAGGCGTGTAAGGGATCGGGCTGGACACAGTGCGAGGTCTTAAGCCTTGTGCAGACATCTCATTAAAATACCTAAGAGGAGAGAGGAGGAAATGATAAAACCACCTGCATTTAAACAGGCCTTAGGAGAGTTTTTAAGAGAAAATGTTTGGGGTTCACACCTTGAGGTCAAAATCCTGAATGTTTAGAGTGATGTTATAGTTAGAAGGCATTTATAAAATGGACTCCTGAGTCACACCGCTCTGCTGTTTGACAAACCTCACTCCAAGGGTCACCAGTTGGGAGATCTGGGATGTTTTAGCTCAGGATGGAAGCCAGGTGAAAGAGGTGCACCACACCACAGAGAGGACCAGTTTTTCCTCCATCACACAACAGCTATGCTGAAATTCACCTCCACTGTCCCAAGAGTTAAAAAGATACTCACGGATTAGTGGCGACATTTAAATTGTTATTTGAAACTCAAAACCAAGCAAGCCCTCTGAGATTTATGTCATCAAATTAAAGCCTACAGATACTTATTCCTGTGAACTGAGTATCAACTGTTTACAAGCAAGCCCTCCTTAATAGTCACACACTAGGATTTAATGAGACTTGAGTACTGAACACCTACAGCAGGTCACGCTTAGCCACACCATGCTGAGTCTGCCTTTTTCCTGGATTCAGAAGTCACATCAGACCTGAAAATGCTGAAGTGTGATCATCAGGAACATCAGCTTACACTCTGTGAAATGAGCATGGCGCGCTGACGAGTAGAAATTTCTGCTTGAGAGACTTCCTGATAAACCATCCTGCGCGAGCGACCCACCCTAGTGGCACCAGGTGGAACTTCTTGTACTCTACACATCCACTAGTAGACTAAGAGGCATCTTGTGGTCTCTTAAGTGCCGGACAATTTTCTTTCTCCCAAATGTAGTATCATTGTTCCTAGTAGGGAAAGTATTTATTGGGCAGCTGTGGATAATCTGACCTACAAAAGGTAGGGCAAACTTTCTGAAATGAATACCGGTTCTAGAAAAAAATATTTATCTGGAAGGCTGAAATTGCTTCACTATTGACACTGCAGTCAAAAGACATATTTCCTTAGAGTGTATCTTACCCCAAACTGGGTCCGAGATGCTATATATGATCTGTATCTGAAGGTAGTTAATAAGCTATTTAGTATTCTAGCTGGCAGTTTTAGTCAAATGGTTCTTAAGGGATATAGATTTTAGGAAGAATAGGGAACTGTAGTTTTATAAGGCAAAGTTTTGAGAAAGAATAATCTTTATTATTTCCAAATGAAGAGGCATACACATAGGTATTTAAAATAGAATAACCTGTTACTGTTTTCCTTTTTTTCTCATTATAAAAATATAGACTTTCATTATAGATAATCTTAAATTTTTAACAATAATGTCACTGTCCACAGCAAACTGATGAACAGCGTTGTTAGTCCTCTAGATCTATTCCATAATAGAAACACAGTGCAGATGTGCTAACATTGCCTACATGTTTTGGACAGCACGTATTGGCATCAACAGGCAGTACTACTCGTCACAGCCATGAATAGCCCTGGTTTCAGACACTGAATGCCCAGTCCTGCTGGAGGGACCCCCAAGAATACTCAGTCTCACCTCTCACACTAAGATACGGCCCATGTAACGCCAGGGCATCGCTGATCCAGAATGGAGAATTTCCTTGCAGAAATGATCTGGTTCAGAGAAAGGTTAATTCTCTAACTTCTGGGTTTCTCTGCAGATTGAACATCTTTTTCCATTTATATTTGTTTGTTAGCTTACCACTACCTTATCCCAAGTTTAGAGAGGAGGAAGATGGAAGAGAACTGGATGAGGCAGAAACACTTGAGACCATTTCTGCTAGTTAACCAAAGGATGGGTCTCTTATTCCAGATCACTCACAGCAGGGCAATGAGGGGATTCATTGCTTAGGTTTGAATAGATGAATGTAATCCATTAGTTTTATTTTTTTTTTTAAGTGGCTACAAAAAGGCTCAAAAGTTATCAAGTGTGTTAAGGCAAGTCCTTAGGATTTCAACAACCTCCACCTGTGTCCCTGCTGATTCTTTTCAAGCTATGCATGCACTGTTTTCCTTGAGCTGAACTATAGCTTGCTTATCCTTTTACAGTACAGGAATTAATATGTTCCCATGCTTTAAGCAGATATAACACTGGATTAAACTAATTCAACAACAAATGCAAACTCTGCTGCTTCTCTAATATAACCCTGTCTCCATTTCTCTCCCCACCAAATAATTTTAGAGAGGTGATTTTTTTCATCTTTTTGTGTTTAAGGAAAATGTTCAATCTTTTTTTTTTTTGAGACGGAGTCTCGCTCTGTCACCCAGGCTGGAGTGCAGTGGCGCAATCTCAGCTCACTGCAAGCTCCGCCTCCCGGGTTCATGCCATTCTCCCGCCTCAGCCTCCCGAGTAGCTGGGACTACAGGCGCCCGGCCACCACGCCCGGCTAATTTTTTGTATTTTTAGTAGAGACGGGGTTTCACTGTGTTAGCCAGGATGGTCTCGATCTCCTGACCTCGTGATCCGCCTGCCTCTGCCTCCCAAAGTGCTGAGATTACAGGCGTGAGCCACCGTGCCCGGCTGGAAAATGTTCAATCTTTATCCCATTCTCGGCATCTACTATAATGCAGTGGCATTCATTAGCACAATAAATACATATTTAAGCCATCCCCTTATACACCTAACAGGATACCAAAGAAAACCCCTGTAGAATCTGGGTTTTATTTTTTAAACAAAAATAAGGCTCATAGGACATACACACACCTTTCGTCATCCATTTCTAAGCTGGACTCACTCTCGGAGAGCTGTCGACAGAGGGCTTCTCTTCTCTCCATCTCCCTCTGCAGCTTCCTCTGCAGCCTCAAGTTCTCTTCTCTCATGTGACGTTCCTCCTCCAGATACTGTGCCATTTTCTCTGAATCTGAAAAGTCAGAGTTTTCAATTAAATCATGTTTCATGCAATCATATCCAAATCTAAAAAAAAGGAGACTTCAGTTCAGCCCCTATGCCACAGACAGAGGGAATTGTTACAAGATGGTCTTTCTGGTCGGGTATGGTGGCTCACACTTGTAATCCTGGCACTTGGGGAGGCTGAGGAAGGTGGATCGCCTGATGTCAGGAGTTCGAGACCAGCCTGGCTAACATGGTGAAACTCAGTCTCTACTAAAAATACAAAAATTAGCCGGGCGTGGTAGCAGGCACCTGTAATCCCAGCTATTCGGGAGGCTGAGGCAGGAGAACTGCTTGAACTCAGGAGGTGGAGGTTGCAGTGAGTGAGACTGAGCCACTGCACTTCAGCCTGGGTGACATAGCAAGACTCTGTCTCAAAAAACAAAGAAACAAAAAAGATATCTGGTCTTTCTCATTCTCCCACACATAGATGAGATATGGATTTAAAGTTTATCTCAAGTATAAAAGTTTACCAATTATTTCCATTTAGAAAAAAATATAAAAGGCAGTGTTGGCAGGTCAGGCATCATCACTCCCACTCATTTGCATTCTAAAGTGCTTTAAGTAGAAGAAGAAATGGTGGAATTGTAGCTGAGTCTACAAGTAGCCACTACCAGAGCTCTTCTCTACATTGCCGGAGCTGGGAAGGGAAGGAGGCCCAGATTCTGCCCACGGGCTCTGCACTAGACACCAGTTTGGCTGCTTCTCAACTCCAGACACAGCAAGCCATCTAGGGGAGCCTGTGACACTTGTTGGCATCCCCGCTGTGCACAGTGGTGGCGGCACACCAAGAACCACTGTACTAGAACACATGTGATAACAGTTAACATTCTTTTCATGAGAATAGACATTGACATAGTAAACCAGAAAACTTCAGATTAATATTTCCGCGCCTAATTTGTGGTATGTGTGTGGCTGTTATCCTGACTCACACACACATAGCGGTACAGGGCAGGTGAAGTCCTGTGTATAGCTGGCACCTCTAGGGATGGCATCTTGCTTATGACAAATACCCCTCCCTCAGGAGCTCCCCCACAAATCCAGGTCTCTGCTACAGCACCCATCTCCCAGGACAGAGCTGACTAGCCCTGGGACTAGATGTTGGACCCAGGCTGAGCCACTTAGACTACCTCTCCCAGCAATCTGAAATGGGGAACTGACATCTTTATGGGGATCCAAGGTCTCCTTCAGCTAAGTTCCCTGGAGCCATCAAAACTCTTGTCCTTCTGAGGTTATTCTTCACAGGATTCTGTGGCATACTCCACAACCTTCCAAAAAAAGAAAAACACGTCTTCCTTCCTCTTTTGACAACCTCCCCACCGCCCCCATTCCTTTCTGGTTTATCTCACACAGAATCTGCTACCAAGTAACCAGAATTATCTAATACAAAATGTGGTGTCTACCCATCTTCTTGTTTCATTTCTTTTCCTTGTCTTTGTCAATGAACTTGGGAAAAGTAAAATCTCCATACACTTCTCTTTTCTGAAAAGAAGCTATAAATTCAGAGTGGCCATGAGCACATCTAAGAGAGTTTCCTGTAGGCTGCTGTTCCATATTGTCAGTTCGGTCCAAATTTAGGGAAGAAGGAAGGAGCTGAATGTCACATTGAGCATTTTTCTCCCACAGACTGACCCTATTTCAACTCTCAATGCCCATCAAATTAGTTTCAGTTTTAAGCAACTCTACAAAGGTCTGGCATTTTAGCCAATAAAGACTTCTGATAAGTATTCAATGATTTCCAAAACAGCATCATTACAGAATATACAAAAGCTCTTGAATATCCTTATTTTAGAAATTCAAATAAAAATACCAAAATTATTAAACGCTATTACGTGCATTAAACACTAAATCCCTTGGCTGTTTCAACATAGCCAGAAACCCCGCTGTCTAATCCAGACACAAAAATCTCTTTAATTGAAGGCATGCTGGGAAAATATTTACAAAGTACACTTTTAATATAAACGATTTAAATTATTTCATCCCAAATATGCAAGCATGCAGAATTTTTCACTTAGCTCTACAGGAAACAAAAGATTGACCCCTTGGAGTATTTGCTGTTTCTAGAACTAGAAGGGTGACTGTCAGAGCAAGCTGACTTTCTTTTCCACAATAGGAATCTTATAAGGCCTTTTACAGGAAGGGTGCTGGAGACTACCATGAAATCCTTTGCAGAATTAACGATTAGTGAGGCTCCAAGAACAGTAACTTCAGAGAACATTGTCTTTCAAAGAAAATGGCAATCCTTTAGCATCAGGGAACTCAGCAGGGGGATCCTTAAACAATATATCTATAGATAAGATATGTCCCCTGCAGTGATCAGCTGGGAAGACTTCCTGGCAGTTCAGCAATTGACCTAGAAGACAGAGGCACAGAGAAGGCACCAGGTCCAACACCTCTGGGTGTCACTGACTCACGCACAGAAGGCTGTCACCAGAGCATTCCTCGGCTGCCCCCTGCTGGCACACAGCCTCACCTGACCGGATTTGTTCCTATGAGTCCTCCTCCTTCCTCTTGCACAGAGAGCTCCCTAGTACTTAGGGGCCACAGCTTATATTTCCCCAGGTCTACAGCCATCTCCCAATATAGTAGGCCCTCACTTAACATCATCCACAGATCCTTGGAAACTGTGACTTTAAGTGAAACAACATATGTATGTCATAGGAACTTAACTCTTGTTTGTATCAGTTAGCCTATGGTAAAATTGGTTTCGTTATACAGTAAGTTGTTTCGCTTAAAGTCTCAGTTTCCAAGAACCCAAGGATGATGTGAAGTAAGGACTTACTGTATTTAGTCAAAGATGGTGTGAACTGAAGATGACTTCCACACAGATTGCAAAAAGGTGGCTCCCAAATGATCCAAAGGTCTGCATGGCTTGTATTCCCTTTCAAGTTCATGGCTAGAAAATACCAGTGCCCACACCATACCCCAAGCCATTTAAGTCAGAATTCCAAGGATGAGTCCTAGCCACTGGTCTATTAAAAGCTGGTCAGGCGATGCCAAAGTTCAAACATTGCTGAGAACTGTTGAGAGAGAAGTTCAAGTTCAGATGCAGTCAAGCTTGGAGGGTGAGGAGCCACCTGCCATAGCTACATCCAAAAGAGGCCAAGGTCATCTAACCTAAGGAGAATGCAAGGAATGGATGATGAAAAGTCATTAACACATCCTTTAGGCCCAATCCAATCACTGCAAGCAGCTAAGTGCCACTGCTGCTTCTTTAGTTCCGCTTTCTCTGTCCTCACAAAATCGGAAATAGCACTTACAAATGCCTCTGTTAGTATCTGCAGTCTCTTCAGAGACTAAACAGTGCAGTATGGAGACAGTAGTAAGCATAAATTCTCCCCAAATTCCTTCTAAAATTTTTGCTAGGGGCACAATGGAGCAGTATAAATGAGGAGGAAAAAAGCAAACTGACAGCACTGGAAAAAGTTCAGGAAGGTGCTGAAAGATGTTTGTGTACTCACATGGTAAAAACTCAAAAATCTTACAATAACTAATATTTGAGAACTATTTAATACATCTCATTTGATTTTCACCAAACACACATAGTAATTATTGACCTGAGGTCCACATCAGGATTACTTATATATTTTTAATATGCTCCTTTTTTACTCCATGGAGTAAGCCCAGAAACCTGTATGGTGCTAGAATTGTGCTTCCCTAAAGATGTCCACATGCTAGTCCCCAAAACCTATAAATGCTACTAACCTCACTTGACAGAAGGGCCTTTGCAGAAGTGATTAAGTTAAGGGGCTTGAGATGGGTAGATTATCCTAGATTATCACAGTGGGCCCAACATAATCACAAGGATCCTAATAAAGGGAGGCAGGGGAATCAGAGTGAAAAGAAGATGTAACAACAGAAGCAGAGGTGGGGTGGTACAACTGCAAGGAAGGGGCCACAAGCCAGGGAATCCAGGCAGCCTCTAGAGCTGGAAAAGGAGAGGAAACAGAGGCTCCCCAACAACCTCCAGAAGGATAGCTGCCCTGGTGACACCCTGATTTTAGCCTAGTAAGTCCCATCTTAGAACTGTAAGATGGTAAGTTTGTATTGTTTTGAGCCTCTAGGTTTGTGGTAATTTGTAATAGCAGAAATAGGAAAGTACTACACCATATTTCTCAAAGGCTCCAAGGATGATGCTGATACACCATCCTAGATGCTCCACGGCACATGAATTTGTAAGGAACTTCAGAGACAAAAACAAAGGTAGGAACCACTGAACTTTTTAAAATGCACATTCCATGTGGCCCAACAAATCCACTTCCTGGAATCTATCCTGAAGGTGTTCTTGCAGAGGTATCAAACATGTGTATAGAGATGTTCATTGCGGTTGTAGCATAGCAACCAAAAAGGGTCCACTGGTATGGGACTAGTTGAATTATGACATATCCATACAATCAAATACTATGCAGCCTTTAAATAAGGGATGAAGGCAGCTTTGTGTGTATCGGCAGGGGAGAAAACTACAATGCATAGTAAGCGAAAAGAGAAAGGTGTAAATGAGTGTGCTCATTGTGTTACTACAGCTGTCCCTCAGAACCTGTGACTCCCAAGTATACCAAAATGTGTGCATACTCAGGTCCTGCAGTCAGCCCTGAGGAACCCACAGATAGGAAAAGCCAGCCTTCCACATGTACAGGTTTGACATCCCATGAATACTGTATTTTCCATCCAACTTTGGTTGTGGATGCAGAACCACCAGATGCGAAGGGACAGCTGTCTTTATTGAAGAAAAAAAAATCTACAACATAAGTAAACTAGCACAGTTCAAACCCATGTTGTTCAAGGGTCAACTGTATAAGTAAGTTTATATACAAATATATCGGGAAGAATATAGTACAAATGTATAATTATGGGAACAGGGTAGCTAGAGAATAGGAATTAGAGGAAGACCCATTTTTTCACTGCATACCTTTCACTGAATTATCTGTTCAAAAAAATAAATTTGAATAGCAAAAAATAAATAAATAAATAAAACAAAACCACAAATAGGAGAGACCCAAGAAACTACACAGGGACCTAATCAAGTATTCAGAAATCTAGTCCTTTGATTTTTCAACTCAACATCTTGGCCTCTTCCAAAATATTAAGTATAAATTTCAAAAGCATTTACTCTTCAAATAGCATGAACAAATGTCAGCTAAGGTTGAATGTAGCAGTAAGGAAGGTAAACACTACTCTCTGCCTTAATATTTTGAAAGTGCTTTGAGGTCTGCTGCAATATTTTTGTTAGCACAGTCCTAGAGATAAACATGGCAGAGAAGATTAAAAATGTTACTTGTGATCCTGGATGTTCCTGAAATTACATTAATTATTTTCTGGAAGTATTCTAAGTGGTTTTGTTCTCCCCTACTATAACACTCAAAAAAAAAAAAAAAAAAAGAATCCATTCCAGGATGATAAACTTAAGTAAACATGCATCAGTAATATATGAATTTAATTACTGCAAATTCAATGGTAATTAAATATTGGTAATACCCTATATTTGGTAAAGTTATTAATTCTACAGGCATGAAACTAGTGAAACCAGAGGCTACATACGCTGTAACTGAGCAGCTCTCAGTTGCTTCTTCAGCCGTTCCACTTCATTCTTTAAAAACCTGATGTGACGCATCATATTTTCTGGAGAATCAATTTCCATGGAGATATCTCTAGGCGATGGTGGAGCAGAGACGGGCTGGTCTAATTTTTCCTGCAGGATTCTTCATTGAAAAGAAAAATTCCAACAATGACAAACAGTTTTCCTTGAAAAGACAAAACAAGCTGGCAGGTTTGTTTTAAAAGCAAGCTCCTGTTTACTGCCAGAATTCACAGGGTTGCTTAATTCCTCTGCCCATTTTACATCAAACTTCTGGTTGCCCTTACCTGGTGTCTCAGGTCAAAGGGCAGAGCTGATTCTAATCTCCCTTTTTCCTTTTAAATGACTACTGGTAATTAAACAATACTGAAAAGTCTTTATTTAACAACTGGATCTGATAATTATGCCTGGAATACAGTATGCATTTAGAATTATCTGTTGATTCAGTGTTCAACTTCTTGGGTTTAGTGCATGAAGATGCTGAGGAAATTCCACTCTCTTACGGCTTTTGATTGAAGCTTCTAAGCTACTATGAATCTCCTTAGAGGGTAAAGTAGCACAGAGACTCAACTTCTAAAATTCCCTCCTGCAAAACTAATGGCAAGGGCACGGCAAACTGGACTAGTGGCCCTTTGCTTTTGGCCACAGCAAAGGTAAAAAGTTAAAAACAAAACCAAAATTATCAGGTTAATAATTAGTAGTGCCACCTTCTTTACCAATTATTTTTATGTTGAAGGATATAAAATGCTGATATTCAATAGCTCTGACCCACAAAATGAAAAATTCTATACTGTTCAACCCAATAATTTGGCACTAATACAGGTAAAACCTCCAACTGCCTTTTACAAAGTCTTCCTTTGGCAGCAGATCTCTAAATCCCTTTCCATAGCTGCTGGGATTTTTGTTTTGTTTTTACTTTGTACCTTTGAGTTTGTCCAAGAGCAAACTGAGTTACCTCCATCCAGGTCTACCTTTGAGAAAACTAGTGTGTTAAATATTATAATGGTCCCTGCATTTATTACATAAAATGACTTTTCATAATTCAACTTATTAGTACTGCTACAATAATACCTATCAGTAAAGCATAGTGGATATGATTATAACAAGTATTTCTTATAGATATAGCTCTAATTTTCACTTTTCCTAAAGCTATGTGGTATGCCTATATTTTGCAAATGTAGACATGAACTCAAAACAATTACAAATATGCATCCAAACCAAATACTTAAGGAGGAAGGGCTCTGGGTAGCAAACAAAAGATCTTGGTGAAGTAGATTAACGACCATTTTTAAGAAACTCACTTTTTACACCTGTACACACATTCCACATACACAATCTTCTTCCCATTCTTACAAGCCCTGCCTCACACACTCCAAAGTATTCAGTGCTTGAAAATAAGGGCCTATCTTGCACAAAGAGGTTTAAGAAATGTTTGCTGTTGAGTGACATTCCACTTCCAAGCACATACATTTTACATAAAGAATCCTAGCCTTAAGTATGTAAAGGTATTTCTTTACAGTAGGTTTTAAAACAGTTTTACTATTAAAATCTCAGGCTTCCTAATGAAGTAAATTCCAGAGATGTCTAAATAATAGTACGCAGTATACCCTATGTACTTTAGAAAACAACTGAGGAAGCCAGTTCAATAAGGCAGAAAGTTGAAATTGCAACCATCTCTGAAAATACTTTAAAGGTGAACAATAGCAGCATGACTAATTCTCTCATAGCCTTGTAACACCAAATGAAAAGAAATTCTACTGGGACAGTATGATAGCAAAGAATAAAGAGGTGCCCAACATGGGTATAGTTCAGAAGGCTTTCAACATTTTTTTTCCTTTGGCCAATTAAAATGATGTGCATCACCAAAGAATTAAGGTGTCCTACTGCTATCCCTCAGTCACACCCAGAACAGCAACACACACACACACACACACACACACACACACACACACACACACCCATATTGAACAGCAAGACTAAACAAACCGCTTTTCAGCTTCAAGCTTATCCATCCTTTTCCAGAGGCGATTAACTAGTGCTTCTTGTTCTTGTTCCAATGTATTTTCAAGGTCAATCTTCTCCCGTCTCAACTAAAGGAAGGAAAAAAGTGTTACCAAAGTGTCAGGCCACTTATACTTTGTTAATACATTTTTTGATTGAATAATTAAGACCCCTTTTCTTGGAGAATACTGCAAACATATGGCCAATTTTCTGGCACAAACATATTAAGTGCATCTAGTTCTTAAACTTTGAAAAAAACTAGGTTCATTCTTAGATGTTAATGCTTAATTGTTGTCTGGTACATGAAATGCATTGCTTGTTTCAGCATTTATTCGAGGCACGTGGAAAGTCCTCCTTAGAGAGGTCTTTAGGGGAGTTCGGTGTACTAGTCATATCAGGACTTTTCTGGGCTTGTCCCTTACAGTAAGTCAGAAAGGTTATATTACTATTCATATAAATAACTCTTAAACGCTCCCAAACACTCTACATACTGGCTAATGGAGATAAATAAACATGTACTAAGATATAAAAACACACACAAAATATGATAAACACCAAATCCACAATACTGGTTACTCTAGGTTACTCTAAGGATTTAGGGAAGGAAGCAAATTTGATTTGGAGGAGGCTTTGCAGTTGGGGAGGGAACCCCAACAGTGTTCTATTTTAATGAAGCAAACACGGGAAAATTCAATTAATCAATATTGAGCAATATGTAATAAATACTGAGAACAATGACTGGATAATGGGGACATAGCAGTGAGCCAAGGAGTCAGCAATTTCTGCCCTCATGGATCTTCATTTTAGTGGAGGTCAAGAAACAATTATATACTTGTGAAATAGAACGAAACAGATATGCAGAAAAAGAGGGCTGGTAAGAGAGACTGAAAGTGCAATAGGTTTCATAGCAATGAGTAGAGGACATGTGTTCTATCATTGTCTGTACTTGACATATTAAATAATTTAAAAAATTTTCTTAATGCAAAGAGCCTATGCTACTGCTTCCATGTTATTTCTTCAACCAGTGGCAATTCACCTTTCAATGGTTGAGTCAACAAATTATTCTTGATTGCACAAAGATGTTAATAGATTTCACATTTCCTTAGTGGGTCACAGAGGCAAGCTCCTCATCCAAAGATCTCGTGTGTATACATAAGGCAGAACCAAAAACATGAATAAAATGTAGTCTTTTAAAGCAATCAAACATCAGAAAATAATATCCAAAGTTCGGTTTTATTTTTACAGCCAAATGACATTCCCCTTTCTGAAACTCTTGGTAGCTTAGTCTTAGGAAGCACCAATCTCAACCTCCCAAGATGGTTAGTACTACCAACACCACCCAAGGTCCTTAAGGAGCTCACAGAGAGCAAAAGACTTGCCCATATTCACACAGGAGCACAGGACAGCCAATGAAGGTGAGCAGCTACTTGTTCCACATTTGAGCCAGAATGAATATGCATAAAATCAGCTGCCTTAGAACCTGAACAATCAAGACCTGAGAGGAAATGATATAAGGATAATGATATCATCATGTTCTAAGTTTAGAGAAAAAAGGAGGTCTCAAACAGATGGGAAAACACTCTCATATGATGACAGAGCTCTAGGCTTTTCTTTTCTCCTCTCAAAGCCATAAAAATAGCTGCAGAAACAACTGGCCATTTGAATATTTAAAATATTTCCTACAAACTTAGGTAGAGTCACAAAACAGCAGCCAATGCATGGGGGGAGACTCCTGTAATTACACTTCTGTCTTATGATCACAGACTTTGAGCCAAATGCCTAGGTTCAAATCCCAGCTCCATCAATCACTAGTTAGAAAACGTTGAGACAATTACTAGATATAATTTTACCATTTACAAAGTAAGGGACATAAATAATGTCTGGCTCACTGGATTACGGTGAGCATTACATTTGTAAATCTAGGTAAACCATTGATAACTAATTGGCACTTAGAAAGCACTTAACACTTTTTGGCTATGATAATCACCATATCTGGATATCCGTTCTATTTCTGTTCCAGCCCTCCAGAATGTAAGTCCTACAAGGGACTTGTCTTGTCTGTTTCATTCATTGGTGTATCCTCAGTATCTAGAATAACATCTGGCACCTTATAGGCCATCAATATATATTAAAGGGCTTATTTGACAAGTGAATAAGCCATGATTACATAGCAAACTGGAAACAGAGCTTCAAAATATGTTGTTTTTGCATGGCAGAATGTGATTCTGAAGAACAGTTCAAGGGCAAAAAGGAGGAGGTGCAGGGTGTCAAAATAAGTCAAATATATTGTGCCGCAAAGTTGGGACTGCACTAACGTGCAAATGCTCCTCAGAATGTTAAACAATTCCTACCTGCAGCAACAATGAGAAATCCTGGAACCCTTATATGACTCCTATTAAACTTTGTGATTCTCTGCATTCATCATACATTTTGGCCAAGCTTTGAAGTACAATCCACAGTCATTTTTCTTTTCTTTTTTTGAGACAAGGTCTCGCTCTGTTGCCCAGGCTGGAGTGCGGTGGCACGATCATGGATCACTGCAGCCTTAACCCACTGGGCTCAGGCAATCCTCCTGCTTCAGCCTCCCAAGTAGCTGGGACTACAGGCACACGCCACCACATCTGGTTAATTTTTTATTTTTTGTAGAGATGAGTTCTTGCTATGTTGCCCAGGCTGGTCTTGAACTCCTGGCCTCAAGCAATCCTCTGTCTTGGCCTCCCAAAGTGCTGAGATTACAGGCGTGAGCCACTGCCCCCAGCCTCAGAATTATGTTTATTTAAACAAATAACTATGAGGCATCTACCTTTAAGGATCCCAATTCCAGTGTTTAAAAGCATCATAGGAGGTAGAGGTAGTTGATAAGCAAGAAAAAAATTCAAGCAGGCATCATTTTGCAGTATGATGTCTAGTGGAGAAATGCACGCTCAATTACTTTTAGAGTAAATACGCATAATACTAATTAATAACTCTGAGAAGCAAAATCAAGACAAAGCTGTCTTTACCCATATGTAACTAATGAGGCATGTGACTCTGAGCAGGTCACTCAGCTGCTGTAGCTCCGATGCCCTCATCCATGAAATGAGAAGTTTGGCCTGGATGATGCCTGTGTCCCCTTCTGGCCTATCCATTCTGTCATTCCCTGCCCAATGTCAAGACAGTAGCTGTCTTCAGTCGGAGCTAGTTCTGTCACACACATTTAGAGCCAGAAGCAGCAAGGCAAAGCATCATTTTAAAGCTGAGGAAACCACTAGCCTGCAAGATGACATGACTCAGGCAGTCATGCCACCAAGATAGGAACGGATATCGGTCACCATGGCAGCCAAAATTGCTGGGTCCTGTCCAACCAGCAAGTACAGGAACTTGAGGGAAACATGGATTTAGGGCAAATTATGCTGTGGTTTGTGGGCCTATCTCCTTTGCCAACAATACTTGGGAGTAGCAGAGTTGGGGGTAGCTGATGCCAGGGAAATAAGGACAGTTTAGGGAGTCGATGAGCGATTCTGGAAACAGACGAGATCAGGAAACATGAGTTGGAGCCCTATGTGAATCTCGGCTCCTTCCTGGCATCTGTTGGTAGAGTTACCAGCTATCAATCTACTGTCCACCTCAGCAAACCTGGGCACCCTGAGTGTGAAACTTGGGTTTGCTGTCCCAATTTGCTCTACTAATTTATTTCCATGATGCAGGCAACACAGGAGGCCCCAGCTCAGCAGTGTGGATTCTCAAGTACAGTAGGTCCTTGAATGTTCGACGTCCTTTTATTATAATGTTGACGAGGGGAAAAAAAAAAAGCAGATTCTCAGTGGGGCCTCTGTCTACGTAGAGTTCACATGTTCTCCCTATGTCTGTGTGGGTTTTCTCCAGATACTCGAGTTTACTTTCATGTCCCAAAGATGTGCAATCGTCATGTCTACATGGTCCCTCTGGAGTGAGTGAGAGTGTGTGTATGAGTGTGTCCTACAATGGGTTGGTGCTCTGTCCAGGGTTGGGTCCTGCTTTGTGCCCTGAGCTGCCAGGACAGGCTCCAGCCACCCTTGATCTGAACTGGAATAAGCACGTTAGAAAATGAATGAGTACAAATTATTGTAAAATACAAATTCATAAAGTCTATGCTAATCATACAAACACATGAAAATCAATGATGCAGTATGTATGCAAGTGTTCAGCAAGCCGCTGTAATTGTTACTATTTGCTTTTGAACTGTGAGTTGGGAGGAGGTGCTCCTTACAATTTTTACTTTGCAAACATTTATCCCTTCATTTAACGCATCACTACTATGACCATCACTCACTGATTCACTAAAAATGGGGTAATTATATGGTTTTCATTAATCTTTCTTTAATATATGCATAACTCACATTTGTTTCAATGTTTAATATCAGAAGAATGTTGGGTCTTTATTTAGAAGTGTGATAATGTTTTTGTGACCGGAAATATGTCATAGGAACTTAACTCTTGTTTATATCAATCAGCTTCTGGTAAAATTGATTTTCATATATGTTGTTTCACTTAAAGTCAGTTTCCAAGAACTATATTGACAATGTTAAGTGAGGACTTACCGTATTTCATTACATGGGCTGGCAGTGCTATAGGACTCTATATTATCTTTAACCCTGCAAAGAGCAGGGCCTCTTGTTTTTTCAGTTTAAAAAATCTCAACTTTTCAGCATTGTTGAGGAGCTCTGGCTGACATTAAAGAGCAGAGAAGTTAGAGGAAATCATATTGAGTCCCTTGGTTAATTTCCCCTGAAGTTCTTTATCAGTTTCCCCACCACTTCCTGCCCAACTAATTCCAAATCCTATATATTTACAGCCAAAGTGAACATAACAGTTCTGCCAATTAAAACAGATTTTCAATGCTTACACTGTCCTGGTCATTGCACAAGGTCATAATATATGTTAAGTTTCCAGGGTAGTAAGTTGGGAATTCTTGCTTCAGGTGTAAAAAGCTGAGTGATACAGTGCTTTCAATATGCTGGTCTCTATCTGTAATAATCTCTCTTCAACATCCTTCCTAATATCTGATCACTTTTTTAAAAAAATTGGTGTTCATGCAATACGTATCCCACTCATCCCTCAACAAACATCTAATTTTCAGGCTAACCCAAGCCCCGTACTGTGATTATTCCGCAAGCATCCAGCACCAAGGGATAGAGCTGATTTATTCATTGGAGCTGAATATTCATTGGAAAGACTGCTTTGTAATTAAGTCAGTTCAATGAACTGCCAAATTCTTTACTCCTCTTGAGTAGCTCTACTTTTCATTGCAGGTTAATTAACATCAGACCAGGAGTTCTTATTATGTCCCCAAAATAAATTTAGAACTTCTTCAATGAATAAACTTAATATATAAAAATGCATCTGGCTTATTTGAATTCACAGTCGGTCCTACCTGTGTCTTCTCAGTAGACAGATCCTGACCAACACCCAAAGAAGCAGAAAGGGAGTGGGCCAGCCCAGAGGTGGCTCCCAATGCTACCACAGTTCTTTCTTACTATTGCATTTTTCCATTTAAAGAGGACTACGATGCTGGGGTGGGAGTAAGGAATGTTTGGCAAAAAAGCCGGATGAGAACTCTAGCTAAATATTATACTCAGTTCTAGGATTTTGAAAGGTTTTAGTGAACCTTTTCAATCTGCTTTGAAAGGTTTTAGTCTAAGTACCATATTATCATCATTACTATGGGGAAAATCTGTTTTGAAACCCAAATATCTGATTTATAACACAAATTTTGGAAAGCAGTCTATTATAACTAAGACATGTACTAATCCAGGCATAATAAAGAGAAGGGAAAGCCTATGAAATAAAGGCTATCATATAAATAGAACACAAAGTTTGCCAGGCACTTAAGCCTGGGAAACAGAGTGAGATCCGGTCTCTACAAAAAAAATAAAAAATTATTCAGATGCAGTACCATGCACTTCCAGTCCCAGCTACTCAAGAGGCTGAGGCAGGAGGATCTCTTGAGCCCAGATGCTTGAGGCTGCAGTGAGCTATGACTGTGCCACTGTACTCCGGCCTGGGTGGCAGAGCAAGACTCTGTCTCAAAAAAAAGAATGAACAAACAAACGAATGAAGAAAGAAAGAAAGAAACGAAAAAGATAGCAGAATACTTTAAGACCCACATTAACCAAACTCTAAAGTTGGCCAGATTTTTTTTTTTTTTTTAGTAAGAGGCAAGTCCTAAGAAAACACAAGAGTGTGTCGGGGATTTAACACAACAACTTCCCAAAGCCTTTCAGGTTAGGTTATGTCTAAAGGCCATTAAAAGCTTAGCCCCATCTTCTGTCACTTTACTATGTGATTTCATAGATGTTCAAGTGTTCAAAGTGCTGACCTGGGGGTACATCAACATCACCTGGGAAAATATAAGTACAATATTCAAAAAATAAATCAGTCAGAAAAATGGTCACAGTTTTGCTTCTACTAAAAGAGCAGAGACAATCTCATTCCATCCTATTTTCCCATACACCTGAGTTAATCCAGATTGTGCCTATATATTGGAAAGAAGTGACTAACAGAATTCATGAGGGGGCTATTAAAATACATCACGTGCATCTGACATGAAAATAGCTGACAGCAATCCACAATGGTCCTTTGCAAAGCCTTCACAAAGTAAAGCAATGGAGACAAGTAAGGTAAAACAAGCAATGTCTGTGTCAGCTGTCTGTTCAGGTGATCAGTGGAATTTTGCTCAGTCCTGGCAATTCTCCTAAGGTGGAAGACATCTGACCCTTGCATTCTGGAAAACTGTCTTTTAAAAAAAAAGACAAAACAAGCAGTCAGTCTGTGTTACAGATAAACTAAGACAGGTGTTCATAGACCACAGCGTTCCCCCAGGTGTCTATTTGATTAATCAAGCTGTGATTGCTTTCAGAATTTTAAGAACAAGTTCCATCTAGGTCATCACAGCTCATGCAATGCTGAGAACAGAAAGAGTTGAAGGAAGTCTGCCAGTGAGGAGCAAGGAAAAGGGGGAGGAAGAGTGATCACTTTCTAGACCAGAAGATCAAAGTTATAATTGAAAAGAAACTTACCTACATATATCTAAAATACAGGAAAAAGGAGAAATACGCAAAAAAAAAAAAAAAAAAAAAAAATCAGAAAGAACTATACAGCAAGATAAATATGGTTGTCCCTTGGCTGAAAGTTACGCTGGTGATAATTTATCTTCCTATTTTTTCCTGGCCTGCCCAATTTCTTAATCAACATCTGCTATTTTTATAATCGAAAAAAACTTAGATATCTAATCTTAAAAAAACTGAGTTTCCTACTATAATTGAATAGTACATCCAAAAACAGCAATCCATTAATATGGTATTATCTGACATATTTAAAATACAGAATGAGCCAAACAACCTTCAGAAGAATAAATGACAGTGAAAGCTCAGTTATCTGGAAGATAGAATTTTCCAGATAGCTCAGAGTTAACCTTCTTTAATACAGCTTACATCTTTTTTCTTCTAAAAAATTATGTTCCTGTAAGAATTAGATTTGTTCTTTGAAATTGATATAATTTCAGGACAATATTAATATGCCATTATTAACATGAAAATAACACTATTTCATAACTTTTCAGTTCAATAAATTTTGCTTTCAGTGAGAAATAACTTTTTAAATAGACACACATTTAATTACTCAGATTAATACAGTTTCTAGTCTTAACATTTTCATCACTTTAACATCAACATAATATTACAGAAATTTGCATACTGGGTTCATTACTCGAGGGGATTCTTTTAACAGATAATTGCTGTTGAGGGAAAGCAAGTTTCACAGTATTGTGTATACATTCTTTTACTACATCAAGAGTTCAGTGGAGACGTCCTCAGGAAAGAAATGACGTCTGTAACTTGCAAATATACTATCAGATCAGTGGCTACCATCAGACTATTACCTAAAATAAGCATCTTGCTGGGTGTGGTGGTGCATGTCTGTAATCCCAGCTACTTGGGAGGCTCATGCAGGAGGACTGCTTGAACCCAGGAGTTTGAGACCACCCTGGGCAACACAGTGACAGGGACAGGGCGGGCGCAGAGAAATTCTAGGCAGAAAAGGGCAGGTCCCTGGCAAAACCCCATCCTCAAGCCAAAAAGCCTGAAACCACAGTCCAAAGTGAGAACTCATATCCCTGTTTTTCCACTCGAATGTTGCCTTTTCCTAAACCACCCATGGCCCTATCCCACCCCACCCTATGCTTATTAAAAAAAAAAAAAAAAACCCTGACTCAGCCGGTAGACGGGACTACAGCTGGAGGCTGGAGAGAAGTGGTTTGACTTCGGAGGGACAGCTTGCTGGCGTAACTTTGGAGAAGACTCCAGGCAGACTTCAGGGGAAGATTACCTACCTGCCCCATTCCCTTTTCAGCTCCCCTTCCCGCTAAGAGCCACTTTCATCGGCAATAAAATCTCCCACATTTACCATCCTTCAATTCATTCGTGCAACCTCATTTTTCCTGGATGCCAGACAAGAGCTCGGGAGTTACAACTGCAGATACAAAAGGCTGTCACACTGGCCCTTTGCCCTCGCTGGTGTAGGGCAGCTGACTCATGCAAAAAGGCAAAGGGCCCACTGAACTCTTAACACTTAAGCCGTCCATGGACAGCAGAACTAAACGAGTACTGTAACACACCCTCTGGGGCTTCAGGAGTTACAGGCACCCCCTGCCTAGATGCTGCTACAGGGCCAGCACAGAGTTCGTTCCTGCCAGTACCTAAGCAGCCAGCCGGTGCCAGCACTTGTTCACTCCGGTTCCCACAGTGGAGTCGAGAGTGGTGGGCTGAGTAAATGAGACATCCCTCTCACAACTCCTGTGAAGGGGTCAGGGAAATATCCTGCTTCAATAGCAAGACTTCGTTGACTCCCAACCCAAAATATTATTAAAGTTAAAACAAGCTTCTTTAAGAACAACAGGGCAACTTCTCTTGCCCTAATGTGATTTATCCAAAATGGGAGTTTTGGACAAACTTGATGTTCTTTATCCAAAATGGAAGTTTCCTTGATAAATCATTTCTTTCTTGTCATTACCACATTCATCCCACTTCCTTACATAGCGATGATGAGTTTACTTAGCCATTCATTCATTTGCAGTGTGTTCAGCTAGGGAGAACACCTAAGTCATCAAGCAAATTCTTGTTTTGATCACAAAGAAACAGACCTGTGCATTTCACAATTACAACTAGGAAGTCTCAGTACAGTATCTCTGGGTTTCACTGCTCTACTGCAGCACACCAGTGCTCTTCAATTTGACACGCAAGGTCTTTGTTCCCCGTGGGTAACCAGAAGATGCACATCATTGGATCATGACGAGCTGCCTTTCCTTTGACACAGGAAATACATTGAGTTTTTCCCCTTCCATCATGCAACATCATCTGTACAAGTTGATCTATATGTGGCATCTGATGCTTCAAAATAAAGTCTTACAAGATGGAACACAGTGAGTTTTTCTATTTAATTGAAATTGAGTCTAGGAAAGGAATTCTGGGGGATTTTTTTTTCCTTTTTCATATCCTACAGACAGACTTATCTGTGTCCCTTGATAGAGCTCAGAGTCTACTTTCACAGGTCTGGAGTTGGCACCCCTTAGTTGGCTTCATCACATCCCAACAAATGGATTCCAAAACAAATCAACAGAGAGCCTCCTAAAGCTTCTTTTGAGTATAGTGTATTGACCCTAGTTTTCTCACTTCCAAGACACAAAATTCCACTTATTTTTCAGCTATTATCTGAGGTTTCTTCTCCATCTGTCTTGGACAAGCAGTGGGTGGGATGAATGTACCTAAGCTTCTCAGGCAACTGAAACATCACCATGGATTTGCTATAATCAAATTCTGACCAAGCCGACTTCAGGGTTTACTATGATTATGTCTCCAATACAGCTTATCTAAATGTGCAGAAATAAGTTATGATGTTTTATTTTTTAAAAAGCGGGACAGCCAATTATAAATCCACTTAAAAAAAGAGGAAGAGAAACGAAGAGGAGGAGGAGAAGATGAAGAAAAACATCAATAGCTGTTTTTCTAGGGGAACTGTAATCTAGGTCAAGTTTTTTCATTTTTGTACTTCTTTTAGTACTTGTTTTCCAAACTGTCTTGAAAGAACAATGGATTTTTACAATGCAAATATTTGATTTAAAAGATTCCAAGACTTCCATAATCTGAAATTTGCATTTATAACTAAACTACAAAGTATGCATGGTAGTCACTAAATTTCATTTCCTTAATGCAAGTGACTCTTCAAGGAACATGGTTGTTCTTTGTGTTTTCAAAATGGCACACAAAAATCAGTAGGTGCTCTACTCAGCACAATTTCAATGGATTCCTCTAGCTGTCAGAATCTGCAAGGGAAGCTTTTAGCATGAATGGAATTCTAAACAAGACCCAGTATGGTCACACTACCTGTGAATTTAAGAGAAACACCATTGATATGGTTTAGCTCTGTGTCCCCATCCAAATCTCATCTTGAATTGTACTCCCATAATTCCCACATGTTGTGGAAGGGAACCGGTGGGAGTAAACTGAATCATGGGGGCAGTTTCCCCCATAGTGTTCTCGTGGTAGTGAATAAGTCTCACAAGATCTGACAGCTTTATCAGGGGTTTCCGCTTTTACATCTTCCTCATTCTCTCTTTGCCTGCTGCTGTCCCTGTAAGACGGGACTTGCTCCTCCTTGCCTTCCGCTATGATTGTGGGCCTTCCCCAGCTACGTGGAACTAGTCCAATTAAACCTCTTTTGTAAATTGCCCAGTCTAGGGTATGTCTTCAGCAGCAGCATGAAAAAGGACTAATACAACCATGTTTTACAAGAGTTAGTAAAACCAAATCACCCAAGGATGCAAACTTGAATATGAGCCACTAGCCACTCAGTTCACTCATAAATCACAAGGACACAAAGTTTATCTGTATAATTCGCTAGAGTTAGTTGCTGTAGCTACTAAAACAAGTAGCATCAGAATTCTATGGGAACTGGCTATGATGTCGGTTTGGTTATATTTTTGAATGAATTGCCTTCTAGACAACCAAGGCAGAAAGGCCATCTTGTATCCTTAGCACTATCCTTAACTGTTTTTAACATCTTAAGAGCCACTATTCTAAGAACTGGAAATGTGAAAATTTTCTTTCCTTCCTGATAGACTTTAAAATATACTAAATATTTTCCTGCTTAAGACCATGAATTTAAAAAATTTTGTCCTGAGGATTCAAATTCATTATTCTAAACCCTGGCCTCTGTGATTTGCTGCAGCTGTAGATGATGAGGGGCACTGAGATGAGTGAGGGTCACTCCCTGTGCTGCCCTGGAAGCTGGGGTCTCATCAAGCCCCTTTAAGTCACCTAGTGTCATCTAGTGGCTGAAGATAATCACTGAGCACGGTTAGCACTGAGGCTTGCACAAGCCCTGGTAGAGCTATATGGCTTCTTTCCATCTGTCATTCACTGTAAAGATAAGCCTAAACCCTCAAGAACACTACACAGCAGATACCAAAACCTCCGCTTACTCCATGACCCCCAAAGTAGAGGCAGGGAGTCAACTTCACATCTCCTTCACAGCTCTTTTTCTGTTCTTGGCATCTTTATGTAGTACCTGCAAACACTTTTTACTACCTATTCTCTCTCCTCATTTCTGCCTCCTCTCCCATCTCTGCTTCCCTGCAACATGGCTGAACATAGACCCACTTAGCCAGTGGGATTCTTTTCTCCTGCATCAATCTCAGAGCAGCTGCAGGCATTCTCTGCTGGCTAGGGGGCTGCTGTGCTATGGTGGGAGCACCACTACTCTCCTCCACCACAGTACTCTGCCCAGTGCATCCCTCAGCACTGGCCTCCCTGGACCAGGCTCCTCAAGGTCAGGGACCTCCCATCATCTTTCTTAGAAGAGTTTGTGACACACAGCAGGCATGCAATACAGGTGTATTGGATTAATGCAGGATGCATGCCATACAAGGGCATCAACAGCAGCATGGACAAAGAAGAAAAAGAAGCCAGATCACAAATGACATATGAGCATAAATATGTCCATAAGTGAAGAGACAGATAACCAGTTCAAGGAAGGTAGTGAGTGAGACATTTGAGGATTAAATAATATACACACTTATTTTCCTGGAAAATAGGTAGGGCAAAGGGCAAAGTATCACAGGAATTAGATGACATTTTTCAGTATAAATGGCAGCAGCTACAATTTTTGGAGAGCTAGCAGATTAGAGTCACCAGGGATACAGTGTTAAGGTCAACCTTGTCTTGGCCCTCCTTCATCTTATAGGGAAGCTATAAGAAAGAAACAAACAGAGTACTGAATGTTACAACAGTAGTTCTGAATATTATAGAAATACCTCATAGCACAGACACCTGACTGTAGGAGGGACGCTAGTAAGGCTTGAGCAGGGATAGGATAGAGGAGGGAGAAAGTGTTCCAGGCAGAGGAAACAGATCCATGAAGATCTGGAAGCACCAAAGCATTGGGCAAGGCAGAACACTTTTTTCAAACTGCAGGTCAAGACCCATTACTGGATTGTGAAATTAGTCTAGTCTTTTGTGACCTACATTTTAATAAAAATGAAATATAATTAAATAGAAAATCAGTGCAAAGCATGTAAGTACTATTTTATGAAACTCATCACAATGACACATACAATTACACATCATCAGTGACTAGGTTACCATATAAACGTATTTCTTGCTGTGCAGTCCACATTTGAATAATCCTGCATCAGAAGGAATTTTAGTACACATGGAGTGTGAGGACAGGCAGGAAGGACAACTAATCCTCCCCAAAATATACAAATAAGAATTGCAACTGCTTCACAAAAGAGGTCAAATTGCATGCATGAGGCCACACTGTTTATTACAGATGAAAGGGAGATTTGAACCCAGGGAAGTTTCCCTAAACTACATGGGCTAAGATATCATTATAAATCGATGCTAATAAGCTAAAATTAATATATCAATCCTAAATCCTACCTTTATATATGGGTTTTAGTGCTATGGAAGAAGGGGGACATCTCAGATAAGAAAATATGTCTCTAAATTCCAGGAATAACTGAAAAAAAGACACCGGGCCAGCTACAGGAAGGAGAAAGTAAGGGGCCTCGTACATGGTAGGCAATCCTGTTACACCATGTAAGTGTTAGCTGAATTAGATGACTAACCCTCCATGGATATAGTGCCCTATTTTTCTACAGTATTACTTAATAACCATGGAGTGTCTAAAACCCACGTACCGTATGCCACTGTTGTCTTCTTCCTCATCAGATAATTTTCAGAGCAGAGTACACAAAAGGCCCTCATATCTGATGAGCTAAACTTCACTTATTATATAAACTAATGTGTGCCTTTTAATGCTAGACAAGTAAGGAAAATTTTCCCTAAGTGGTAGAACATATTATTCAAAATAAGATTTCTTGACACGAACAGAAAATTCCAAGTTCCAAATGTTCTTACCATTACCTAAGAAAATGTGAATAGCAAATAAGAGATGTACAGTGATCACGTTTGAAGAAAAATCTTCAAGTCAAGGTTTATAGGCACTGGCCACCAGTGTTTGTTTAGAAAGCCCCAATATCGTTAAAGCCATGTTGTCTAGATTAATCCAATTTACCAGACTAATACTGTGTGCTACAAAGACCACACAATTTTACATTATCCTGAATATGCTTTTTTACATCTGCTTATAAATTGACTTTTGGCATCAAGCATTTAAAGATGCTAAATAAATGCCAAAAAGGTAACTAAAATAAATGATTAAGAACTAATGCAGGCTGTTTGAACTGGAAAGCAGCAGAGTTCTTTGAAGTATAAAAGAAAGATGACATTGCCTTTACTTTTACAAAGGCTTAAGTCTTTCCAGGGTCTAAAAGACCACTAGTACGAGAACCAGGGGACCACGTTTGCCACTCATTAGCTGTGTGACTTCAGAAACCCTCCCAATCTCTCTCCGGGTTTCCATTTCTGAAAAGGGAGCGTGAGCAAGCTGGGCCACTCACAGGCCAAACTGATCTATCACTGAGCAGTGATTCCCACTGAGCCCAACTCTGCAGCAAACTCTGGAGGGAGAGGAAATGGGAATAAGAGGCTATTGTTCCAATTTGTAAGAGCAGAGCTGATGCCCCTACCCCTGGATTTATTTGTGATTTTCCCACTGTCTCATGTCCCCACTAGCGTCTGGGGAAAAAGGTAGTCTTCCCCACATCATGGACTTCTAGCTCTACAATTCTGTGAATTATAATACTGCAGAACACCAACAGAACCATTTATAGCCCATAGACCTTCATGATCTAGCTGTGAACATTCCCTGTTTGAAGAATAAGAGGACTCCAGATTCAAGGCCTATGAAAAGAATGAATGATATCTGAATAATTGAAGTGTCCATACCAAAGGACTAACTTTCAGTGAGATAAACTTACAGTGAGGCCCTGCTGACATGTGAGTTAACTGAGGCCTTCCTAGGAAGAAAGTCAGCCCAGTTAAGTTCTGCTTTACAGAGAACAGAAAGGAGCCAACTCAGAAACCATGATAACCCAAGCTCTACTTTCAAAACAAACACGTCATGATCAACTCAAATCTCTGGCAGAATGCCTTCCAATATCCTTTCTTCAGGTTCAACCCACTACATGCAAAGTATGGATTATTTTAAAATTACATGTTGTTTGCACAATTTTAAGAGAGTTACCATGTGACCCAGCAATTTCACTCCTTTGCATATTACTAAGAAAAATGAAAACATGTCCACACAAAAAAATTATACGTGAATGTTCATAGCAGCATTCTTCATAATAACTAAAAGATGGAAACAACCTAAATGTCCATCAAATGATAAATGGATAATTGATGAGTGTGGTATATCCATACCATAGATGATTATTTAGCCAGAAAAAAAGAAGCAGGGATGAAAACATTATGGTAAATGAAAGAAGCCAATCACAAAAGACCACATATTACATGATTCTATTTACATGAAATGTCCAGAATAGGCAAATACACAGACAGAAAATAGAACAGCAGTTGCTTAGAGGTAATAGGGGATTAGGGGTGACAGGTGAACGGTACGGGGTTTCATTTTGAGTTCACAACAATGTCCAAAAATTGATTTGGTGATGGTTGCACAACTCCGAATATGCTGTAAACCACGGGGTTGTACCTTTTAAGTGAGTGAATTGTAGGATATGTAAATTACATCTCACTAGAGCTGTTAAAAAAAAGTGAACTGGTGAAAGGATTGTTAAGTAGAGGGAATGGGTTCACAGCTGGTTGCTTTGAAGTCAGAGCCCAGGCCCTGAACACTAGCTTGCGCTGCCTTCTAAAATACAGAGGACCACTCACCATTCACATGCCCAAACCTACACTTACCACTGATCTAACAAAGCAGTGGGACATGTGGGAGCATACGTGATAACTGCCTTCAAGTGGCTTATAGTTTAAAAGCATTGACTGTCAGTAAAGCAAAGGCATAAACTACATGTAAATCATGATAAGGCATAGTGTAGTGCATGCCTTTGCTCTTCTGACAATAATATAGAGTACAGGATATCCTTTACAATATAATATAGACTATAACATATACTACATCATATCATACAATACAGATAATTCCAAGAGATGGCCTCAAGGGCTGGTCAGATCATATACATGGAAACTAAGAGATTTATTTCTATTAGAGGGAAAAACCAAACATGCCCCCTAAACGCTGATTAAAATTATTTATAGTCAAAGAAAACACATTTAATTATCCCAGTCATACCCAAAGCAAAGTGGGGGAAATTTTTATGACAATGTTAAATTTTTCCACTTTAATTAAAACGTAGGCTTCATACGCTGGATATGAGGCTTACTTCTGGAAGGGGCTTTGCATTACACATATTTTATTGTGGAAATCTATTTCTTTACCATCGAGGACTGAAATAAGCCTAAAAGGTCACTAAGTTATTAACTTGGTATAGAGAATATACGCTTCAGACTTCATTTTAAAGGGGTTCAGCTACTAAAGTCTGCAAAAGGTCTTCAGACAGGGAGGCAGGACTTTTTCCCAGGAACAATAGGATGAGACTGCCCTTCTTTCTGACACTAGGCCACTACCTCCCCCTCGTGGCCATAGCTAAACCCTCTGGGTCACGGTCCTAGTTTCAAAGTCTCCTTTAGGAGCCTGTGAACAAATACCAGACAGAAGCTATTATATTTAAAATATTGACAACCATCATTGTGAAGGGCATGGCCAGGCAAAGCTCTCCTAATACCAGCTTCTGTGAGGACTTTACTTGGTCACTTGGTTAACTCTTGATTAACAAGTAAATAGTGTGTCAGGGACTTAAACACAAATCTTCGAAGCTTAACTTTAACAGAACTGGAGCTACTGCCTATCCTGGGAATTAAACGGGTGAACCTCAGAACAAACTGTTTTTAAACTGGTAGGGCACGGGGCATGGCGTCTGGTTAATTTAGACACTGCATTTAAATTTGGAAGATGAATGGTAAGAATAAATTACTCTAGATATGTATAAAATAGCCAACCCTTGAAAACTGAACTTTCATCACAGAAAGGACGAAAACACTTTTAGGGTCACCATTCAGTGTTAGAAAACCCAGTACCATTCCCTGCTTTGCTACAGGTAAAAACAAGAATAACAGAATAACTAAAGTCAGTCTTACTTTAAGACAAACTCTAACTTCCCTTCAAACCTTGCAGCACGATCACTGTTTCATTCTCAGGTAAAATATTCAAACTAGAGCGGTCCTGAGAGTGACTGATGGAATGAGTTAACATGGAGTAAGGTGCACAGGGAGAATCCTGCATGTGAGATAAATCAGACAACTTTAATGAGGCTTAGCCTAATCAGGGCAATCAGGATCTAAAATACAAACAGCTGGAAGATCTTCATCTACTGCATTTTACATGGAAACCCAGGTAGCAGTACACTAGCGTCAGCCTCTTATAACTTAGGGGAACTAAAATTTCAGGACACTAGCATGGGTGAAGGCATCGGGGAACACCAAGGCTAGCGATAACATAGTCTGACACACCCTGAATGGAGTGACAATAGCTGCCCAGAGTTCTGTGTGATAATGGGGCATACAGACCAAGTCTGGACTCCCAAGGCCAATGTTCCAACACCAATGCCTGCTGAGGGCAGAGGACAAAGGGATTGTGCGCCATTACTACTTCCCACCTTTGTACCTTGTTAAGTTTGCCATTTCTGGTTTTAGTCTGTCCTGCTCTGTTTACAAATGGAGAACTTGAGCCCAGAGAAATTAATGAAGTTAATATAAAGTCATACAACCAGTCAGTGGTTGACTCAAGGTGAGTTACCAAGTCTATGACTCCATATCTGTACCAACAAGTCTGGACTGGGAGAAGAGAAGGCTCATGTAAGGTTGCTAATCATTCAAAGAGGAAAATGTTAATTGTTTATTCTGAAGAAGCTTTGAAAGACCAGTTTTAGTTCCATAGCAACACTGTCTTAGGAACTTTCACAGAAACTATCCTGTGGTCAAAAACATTATTCTCCCTTTGCTTTGCAAAAAGGAAGCTGACATTTCCTGCTATAAATCAGTACATCACAACTTATCTCCTGAAACTTTATTAATTGTGGTTAAAAAAGAGAAAAATGTGTGAGAGAATGATAGGAACTATGTAAACCTGTCAATGCTCACTTCAGAAATGAAGTCTCCACAGTGGGGAGAGAAAGCTGAAAACTACTTTTCATTTAAATTCTTCCAGGCATCTTAAAGCTTAAAAGAACAAGCTGAGAATGAGAAAATACAATGTAAAGGAAGAGCTACAGGTGCTTACCTGTTCTAATGTAAGTTGCTTAGAAATGGTGTCATTCTCCAGTTTTTTAATTTTCTTCATCAGTTTGTTGACCTGAAATTCCTGCTCTTGTTCAAGATGCTGCTCTAGTTCGGCTTTCTCATGCTGCAACTGGAAAATGAAAACCACACAGATGTGGAAATCAGGCAACTCAAATGCCATGGAAACATTGGCTCCAAAAGGCGACTCTATGAAGAAGCTACACCACAAAGTTACATTACCCATTTTTGCTCAAATGTGCAAGCGTATACCTAGTAATCTGTGCCTAACTGGTTCTTCTAACTTAAAACCAAAAGTCATAGGGAATGGAAATGCAATTTGTGTTTCGCAATATACTTTTTGCTACCTTTCAGGTTTTATGCTATAGGCATACAGATAAATTTTTTAAAAATAGAAATTTCATATCAATTTTTATTAAATGAATTGCAGTTTATTCAGATTTGCGTCATGTATGTAGACAGAGATGTCAAAATCACAGAACATACTTAGGTAAATTATTCAGAATGCTATTTCCAGTGTACAAGTAAGCATGCCTTCACAAAAATCAGCACAATTATTTTTCTATACAGAGACTGTACACCACAGTTACTATATATTCCCTAAAAACCAAGAGGGAAAATATTGGCTGGGCATGGTGCCTCATACCTGTAATCCCAGCACTTTGGGAGGCCAAGGCAGGTGGACCACCTGAAGTCAGGACTTCAAGACCAGCCTGGCCAACACAGTGAAACTCTGTCTTTACTAAAAATATGAAAGTCAGCTGGGCGTGGTGGCAGGCACCTGTAATCCCAGCTACTTGGGAGGCTGAGACAAGAGAATCGCTTGAATCCAGGAGGTGGAGGCTTCAGTGAGCTGAGATGGCACCATTGCACTCCAGCTTGGGCAACAAGAGCAAAACTCTGTCTCAAAAAAAAGAATCTTATTCATGCAATTAAAAGATAAGGCTACGGTGTCATTACCAGAGAAAATTTAAAAACAAAAACAAACCAAACTCCAACCTACAAAACCAAAGGAAAATAAAAGAAATCCAGTGGACCGATAGGGACTTGGGGAGGTTCTCATTAATAATTGCATATTATTTTTATAACACTCTCAACTGGGGGGGGGGGTTGTTGATCCACAGCAGGGGTTGGCCTGATGTTTCAGAATTAAGGGAAAAAAGTAAAAGCTACTAAAACAACGAGGCACACAAAAGTTTTAGTTTTTGGCTGAATAGGACACTGCTCCCTAATTTTATGTTCACAGCCATTTCTTTTGGCAGACACTATACACCAGGTTCTTCACATGCATTTAGACAGGCATGGTCACTTCCATTTTATATGTGACAAATCACATTATTAGACTGAAGCAATACAGCTGGAAAGTGGCGGAGCTTGGGACCCAGACCCCGCCAAGAACCCCAAACCAGTGCTCTCTCCCGCTGTATCACTGAGCAAGCCCAAGAGAGGTCACCTTCAGACTGCTCCACCCATGAGTACCTACCACACCCTGCGCACCTGGAAAGCCAAATGATTAAACATAGAAAAAAAGCCATGTATGCTTGCCCAGGGGATGCAACGTTTCTTTGTAAACCCTTCTTAGGGTGGAGTGGACAACTGAGAGCTGAGGCAAGCCTGATCATCCTCAAAATGGCTACAAGTAACACTCTCCACATTTGACAGTGTCCACTGCCCTGAAAACACATACTCAGTTTAAGGGAAAAAAAATTGTTTTGGTTAGGCACAGGGGCTCACGCCTGTAATCCTAGCACTTTGGGAGGTCGAAGCAGGTGGATCACATGAGACCAGGAGTTCAAGACCAGCCTGACCAACATGGTGAAACCCTGTCTCTACTAAAAATACAAACAAACAAATAAATAAATAAGCCCGGTGTGGTGGCATGCACCAGCTACTCAGAAGGCTGAGGCAGGAGAATCCCTTAAACCCAGGAGGCAGGGGTTGCAGGAAGGTGAAGGTTGCAGTGAGCCGAGATCACACCACTGCACTCCAGCCTGGGCAACAGAGCGAGACTCTGTCTCAAAAAAGAAAAAAAAAAAGAAAAAAAATTTTAATCTGACATAGTCTTCCAACACTGGAAATATTGACTAAACAGATGCTGTTTTCCTTCCAACTGTTTTTGATGTTCAAGGCCAAAAATAACCTGGTCAATCTTGCAGGGACCCAAGAGAAAAGCAGGTGTAAGGAGGTGCTTACAGTGACAAGTCTATACTTAGCTAGCTCTTTAAAACTCAGATTCTGCAAGACCAAGCAGCAATTAAAAGAACTAAGATGAATGAATAGAGAACAAGAAGAGTTCCCAGCAATTTTGAGAAAGAACCCAATGGAACAAGCATCGCTTAGGAGGAAAAATATAGCAAAGCATGTACATCTGCGCCTAAGGCTTTCATTCAGTAAGCGTGGTGTGCTGTCTTCTATCTGCAGGTACTATGAGAATGGTAGGCGAGATCTATAGTTAACATATCATCCTTGCCCTAAAAATAGTTATGAACACTAAGCTTTAACAGTATCTACTAGTTATTGAGAGATGATAAACTTAAGTCTTAAAACCTTTAAACTATTTGCATAGCTTTTTAAATACAGTAGCTATGTTTTCTTCCAATATGTTTTCAACTGCTGCCATTTTTATTTGAAAGAACCCTTCTTTTTTCTCAACATTATGCCTCTGCCCTGAGGTAAACTAAAACAATAAAGGGTGTAATCTAACATTGAAAAATCTCTTGCCCACCAAGCAGCGTTTGTCATAGAATGTTAATCTGAAGAAAGGCAAGGCTCTCATTGGCTTGCAGGAAAATATCCATATTTAGACAGATGGTCTAACACTGTCAGTAGCTTTAGGTACTTCCTTTAAGACTACAGATTGAACTAATAATAAAGCCTATCAGAGCTCTCAATTTTAGGAGGCATTTTCCTCTCAAGAGCTATACCCTAAGGAAAATTTGATGGTAAAGCTGTCATTACCAAACTCAAGTAAGGTCACTGGGTTACACTAACCCATTTGGAAAATATCAAGCCATTCTGAGATGTAACTCTGTTTGCTAAAGATTCACACTTTTTATCATCCCCCAAAGACAGTGCTAAAACAAACAGTTCTGCTGCCTGCTTTGTTCTGCCACCTCAGGTGACATGCAACAGAAGCAGAGCATAGAGTTCCTGAACAAAGACTAGAAACAGAAAATACAGTTCTTCCTGGAACAAAGAAACTGCCAATAAAAAGAGAAACATGGCCAGGCACAGTGGCTCATGCCTATAATCCCAGCACTTTTAGAGGCCGAAGCAAGACGATTGCTTGAGCCCCAGAGTTTGCGACCAGCCTAGGCAACACAGTGAGGCTCTGTCTCTATAAGAAAAGATTAGCTGGACGTGGTGGTGCGCGCACCTGTAGTCCCAGCTACTCAGGAGACTGAAGTGAGAGGACTGCTGGAGCCCAGAAGATCAAGGCTGCAGTGAGTGTGAGTGCACCACTGCAATCCAGTCTGGGTGACGGACCGCGACCCTGTCTAAATAAAAAAAAAAAAAAAAGCTTGCTTGATAGAAAGTACCTCAGTCCCCTAAAATCATGAGACAAGGGTTAAGATGAGCAAGAGGTAGGCGGCAAATGTGTGCATAGGGACCTTGAAGGACTAATAACTACAGAACTTGCCTCATATAGTTTGTCTAAGAAAAATTCAGATATTCTCTTTTAAACAGATACCATGTAAATTCAAGCAACGTGGCTCCAATAGGGTTTGAACCAACACCCTGAATTGACCTGCCTATTTTAAAGCTATAGCTCATGGCACCACAGACGTGAAAACCCTGGGAAGCCTAGTGCAGGGTGACTCAAGACTAGCTGTCAGTTTCACCATATCTTCAATATGGGCAAACTTTTCTAGGCACGACTTTAAATTTATAATGATAGGTCTTAATGTACTGTTACATGAACAATTTTAAATCTTCCAATAAAGTCAAAGATCCTGAACTAGAACAGAAATTATTCCATCTAATAATAATCAAGCATATTAATTAATATTTTGAAATGATACTCATGTGTCTGCCTTAAATATATATATAAAGCTAGATGCCTAGGCAGATTAAAAGGCTTTTTTCAAAAATCAGAATTTTCAACAAATACATTTTTTATATAAGGCCAATCTCAAAGATTATGGAACAGTTTTATAACCCTTATTTGTGCTATATGTTAACAGTAATAAAAATATCCCTGTGGAATCAGAATTACATAACAATGATCCCTCAGCAGATCACATTTTCAACGGAATTAGGGTTATATAAATAAAAGTTTGTTCCTTGGGATCCAACAAGAAAAATATATTAACAGAACTGAAAAGGGCATAAACGAAAATGCAACGATATGCTCAACTATAAATCAGTATAATTTTAAATTCTAAGTTCTAAAGCAAGCATTTTCTTATATCATCCACTGATTAGATATATAGTCTCAAAGCAAACTTCCAGCCCAATGAAATACACAAGTGTAGCATTAATTTGATCTTAAGCAGGCTAGCCTTAAGCATCATCCAATTACCAATAATTGTGCTTATAATTTACAAAGGATTTCTGGAACCACTTCAATGAACCAGGCCTTTTACATAATAGATTCAAGAACTCTGCACCAAATGACTTTTTATTCTCAATAAATTCTTTCTAGCAGGTAGAGGCATTGAAAATCATTTACCTGGGAGAACCTCCTCCAATAGGTACCACAGGTGCATGTGTATGCTGGATGCTGAGAGTACCTTCCCACCCAACATGCAGCAGGTTTGCTGGATCTTAGGTTTTGTAAAATGTCAATGTGCAGATCTGGGCTTGTTGTCAAGTCAGTCCTTGCCAACTGAAGCACACCTTCTAGCCACTACCCCTAGGACCCAGCTTTTTCAAGACAACTTAAGAATAAACCAGGTCAGGCACGGTGGCTCACGCCTGTAATCCCAGCACTTGGGAGGCCGAGGTGGGCAGATGACCTGAGGTCAGGAGTTTGAGTCCAGCCTGGCTAACATGGTGAAACCCTGTCTCTACTAAAAATACAAAAAAATTAGCCGGGCGTGGTGGCATGCGCCTGTAGTCCCAGCTACTCAGGAGGCTGAGGCAGGAGAATCACTTGAACCTGGGAGGTGGAGGTTGCAGTGAGCCGAGATCGCACCACTGCACTCTAGCCTGGGCGACAAGAGCGAGACTCTGTCTAAAAAAAAAAAAAAAAAAAGAAAGAAGAAGAAGAAACTTGAGAGGCCCCCAGCTTTGTTTTCACTAGTCAACTAATATCTCTGTTACCCACAGTACTGCAACTAACATCCTTGGTTTATTGAAAATTACCAAGGAATGGAGCTACCTGCATTGGACCAAGTAAAGGCCACCCCAGGACAGTAACTGCATTAAGCCATTAGACTGTCAAAAGCAATCACAATGTTATTAATATGAGCTTTGGAAAAAAGCTCAAAAATCTCTCTCAGAACATAGAAAGTCTCTCAAGAACCGACTTGTCAGCTGTTCTACTGAGCAGAAATTCAGACTCCCACCTCAAACTCAGTACTTCATCACTAAGGGCTTCTTGGGCCCACACTTATTCCCACCTCCTCCCCTTCTGTTACTGGTACCAGTAATCTGGGTCAATGCCTCACATCTCATGAGTTACCAAGGCCCATGAAGTCAGCCTCCACAACAGCTGTCACATACACACACACACACACACACTCTTCTTTGTGTGTGCCATGTGCTCATGTCCCCAATCTGGTTCAGGCCTTTTATTCCTTTTCCTTTGGGCTACTGCCAAAACCTCCTACTGGATCTCCCCAGGCCCACTGTAGATCATCCTAGCACAAGTCCTATTACTTCAATGTCCTGCTCAAAACCCTTCAATGGCTCCCTACTACCTGTGGACTAAGTCCAAACTCACTGGCATAGCATTCAAGTCCTTCCATGATCCAATCCCTATGCAAGCTTCCCACGCCTTCCTCATACTATTTTCACACTACTCAGTTGATGTGACAGTCCAAGGTTTGCAAGCATAAATGCCTTCAGGGTTCATGCATGCAACAAACAAAGAATGGATGGGTTTAAGCCAGGGAGTGGTAGCTATTGTGGTTAAAGGAAAAGCTCATGTCCTTTTCTGACTCTTAAAAGGAAAATCCCATCATGCCAGCCAAACACTTTTGGTGACCATACTGGTCCAGGGGCTTCTAGATCACAATACTTGCTAGTCATGCCGGATCACTCTTACAGAAACCGTGCCACTCACTCTGCCCACATGCCCCATTCATGCTGTGCCTCTGCCTATAGAGTCTAAATCCCTCCCCTCAATTTACCGAGACTAGGGGATAGCATAAAAGACTTCCCCAATGCTTTCCCACAGGCCCTCAGCATAATGTGCACTCACCCTCCTTTAAGGTGTGAGAAGCACATTGTCATTTAAGTGAATTTTAATGTCTATTTCACTGTGTTTTTCTGTATCTTTTCCATCAGCTACTTCTAAACGCAGCTAATGCTTCAAGGCAATTATTACGTCTCAAGCACTTTATATACACTATCACACTTGATGGTTGAATCTTCGTAACTCTACAGTAGAAACTGTTATCTGCATTTTGCAAAGAGTGAAACCACAGCTTAAAGAGATTAGGTGATCTGCCTGAAATTTCACAGGTAAAGGGTAAATCCAGGGTTCAAACTGAGGTCCTTGGCTTCAAAGCCTTTGCCCTCATCTCTGATGTGTGCTGCCATCCTAGAACACCTGGGTACATTCTCAATCACTCTTTACAGGATTGAAAGCTCTAAGAAGGGCAGTGACTAGGATTTCCTTGATCCTACTCCAAAACATAGAAAATACATTGTGAATGCAAATACTGATTGAATAAATGATAACGTCCTCACTTCATGTGGACCGTTTGCTCTAGATTAAGCCTCAGGATAAGCAAAACAACGATTGGGGGTGGGGTGGATTAATCAAGATCTAGGACATTACCCATATATCATGGTCTGCCCCAAAGCCCCTGTTTCTCTTCCTGTTTATAGCCCCTCTCCAACTCCTAGACATAATCAATATCCTAATTCTTATGGTATTTACTTCCTTAGATTTTTCCTAAAGTTGTTTTTTTAAACAACCTACGTATTCATTTACTTCCAAACATTGGTCTTGCTAGGTTGTGCATTCTTTCATATCCAGCTTCTTCTGCTAAATGAACTTGTTACTAATTGTGGTTTGTATTTTCATTGCTTCACAGTATCCAGCTATTTATACCACAGTCTATCCTCTCGACGGATGACAGGCACTTGGGTCATTTCTTTTTATTTATTTTGAGACAGAGTCTCACTCTGTCGCCAGGCTGTAATACAGTGGTGTGATCTTGGCTCACTACAACCTCCGACTCCGTGGTTCAAGTAATTCTCCTGCCTCAGCCTCCCGAGTAGCTGGAATTACAGGCACACGCCACCACACCCAGCTAATTTTTGTATTTTTAGTAGATACAGAGTTTCATGTATCTACTATCATGTTGGCCAGGCTGGTCTCAATCTCCTGACCTCGTGATCCACCCACCTCAGCCTCCCAAAGTGCTGGGATTACAGGTGTGAGCCACCACGCCTGGCCATTTCTAGTTTTTTATCATGCTCAATGGCACAAAGAACATTCTTCTACATATCTGGTACACATGTACATGTAATATGATATATACCCAGGATGGAAACCACTGGGTCATAGAGAATAAATATTTCCAACTTAATTAGGTACTATCAAATTGTTTTCAAATGGGTGTAATGATTTCAATTTTCTACCTGCAGTACATAAGAATTTATTAGTAGTATCTTGTTGTGGTTTAATTCACCTTTCCTGACTACTAATGAGGTTGTGTACTTTTTCCATTTGTTTACTGGCTTTTTGGCCACATACTTACGTGAAGAGTCTGTTTAAATCATTTGCCATTTTTCCTCTGGGTTGTTTGCTTTCTTACTGATTTGTAGTTCTCTGTCATTACATATGGTGCATATCTCTTCTCCCATTCTGTGGTTCATCCTTGCATTTTCCTTATGATATGTCTCTGGCCCTCTCCTCTGGGCACACCTCCTGAGTAACATTATTAATTTCCATGGGAATAAATAATTTCTAAAGAAAACACTCCCGAATTTATATTTCTAGCCCAGACTTCTCTGTTGAGAGTCAGAACCTCTGTCCAACTGCCTTGTCTGTTCTCTCCATTTGGAAGCCCAGACATTGCAATTGAACTTCTGACATTCTTACTCCAAACATACTCCACTTGCTGTCTTTTCCATCTTAAATGATGGGAACTATTCTTCCAGTCATTGAGACTCAAACCCCTAAGTTTTTCTTGATCCTTTTTTTCTATACCACTTCTAATCCATCCACAAATCCTATGAGGTTATTTCTTCAAAATGTACCCAGAATCCAAAGTTTACCATCTTCACTACTACTCCCTGAATAATCCACTCCATCTCTTGGCATGTATTACAGAATATCCTTCTAATATGCATTGCTCCCACCTTGGCCCCCAATCCATAATCTCTTCATGACACAGCAACCAAAGCAATCATTTTAAGAGTTATGTAGGATCATTTTGCCACTCTGCTCAAAACCCTGGGTGGCTCCCATGCAGAATAAAAGCCAAAGTGCCAACAGTGGCTCCCAAACCTCTATCATATCAAGCCTCCAGACCCATTACCTCCCAATTTCATCTATCACTCTTCTCTCCCCATGACGTCAACCTAACCACACCAGTCTCTCTGCTGCTTCTCCAACATGGCAGGCACAATCTTACTTCAAGGCCTTAGCACTTTCCTATTCCTTCTGCCTACAATACTCTTCCCACAAAAATCTATTTGGCTAGCTTCTTCTCCCAGATTTTGCTTAAATATTACCTCAATGACTTACATTTACTTAAAACTTCAACTGCCCTATGCCCTTTACAGTGTTCTATATTTTTCCATGGCACTTAATCCCTTCTCTTGGTTTTTGATGCTTTCATATTTTCACATTTAACTGCTTATTGCTGGTACACAGAAATACAATTTTTCGTGTGAGAAAATGGAATTCTAATTACTTATCTGTAGATTCTTAAGATTTAAAAGTTTTCCACTTACACAATAATAAGTAAATGGCAATATTAGTTCCTCCTTTCAATCCTTACATCTTTTTCTTGCCTTTCTGCACTGGCTAGAAATCCACAACAAAAATCAATATAGGTAAATGCAGCAGGCATCCGTGTCTTGTTCTTTTTTTTTTTTTTTTTCAAGATGGAGTCACTCTGTCACCCAGGCTGGAGTGCATTGGCGCAATCTCCGCTCACTGCAAGCTCCACCTCCCCGGTTCAGGCCATTCCCCTGCCTCAGCCTCCCAAGTAGCTGGGACTACAAGTGCCTGCAACCATGCCCGGCTAATTTTTTGTAATTTTAGTAGAGACGGGGTTTCACCACGTTAGCCAGGATGGTCTCGATCTCCTGACCTCATGATCCGCCTGCCTCGGCCTCCCAAAGTGCTGGGATTACAGGCGTGAGCCACCGCGCCTGGCCCCATGTCTTGTTCTTGATTTTAAAGAGAAAGTTAACTTTTCATAATCAAACACAATGGTTAGGGCAGGCTTTTTGTAAACACTTTATTTACGTTTGAAATGGAGTCTCACTCTGTTGCTCAGGCTAGAGTGCAGCGGTACAATCTTGGCTCAACGCAACCACTGCCTCCTGGTTCAACTGATTCTCCTGCCTCAGCCTCCCGAGTAGCTGGGACTACAGGCGTGCACCACCACACCCCACTAACTTATTTTTGGTACTTTTAGTAGCGATGGGGTTTCACCATGCTGGTCAGGCTAGTCTTGAACTCCTGACTTCAAATGATCTGCCCATCTTGGCCTCCCAAAGTGCTGGGATTACAGGTGCAAGCCACCGTGCCTGGCCTATGTAAACACTTTTTTAAAAAGTCAGGTTTCAGTTCTATTCTTAGTTCACTAATTTTTATCATGAATTGTTACACTTTATCAAATCCTCTCTCCATCTATTAACATGATCATGACTTTTTCTTTTTATTCTGTGAATGTGGCAAATTACACTTACTGATTTTCTACTGGTAAACTAAACTTGCATTTCTTGTATAAACCCAACGTGGTCATGGTGCATTGTCCTTTTAATATATTGCTGACTTCATTTACTTACATTTTGTGTAGGATTTTTGCTCATGATTGAGGCTGTACTATAATTTGCCTTTTCTGAACTACACTTAAGTTTGAGCATTAAAGGTTATGTTACTCTTAAAATATATTGGGGACCCATTTTTTTCCCTTTAGAATTTATGGAAGACAATTTTTTTTTTTGAGATGGAGTTTTGCTCTGTCACCCAGGCTGGAGTGCAGTGACGCGATCTCAGCTCACAGCAAGCTCCGCCTCCCAGGTTCACGCCATTCTCCTGCCTCAGCCTCCCGAGTAGCTGGGACTACAGGCGCCCGCCACCGCCCCTGGCTAATTTTTTGTATTTTTAGTAGAGACGGGGTTTCACCGTGTTAGCCAGGATGGTCTTGACCTTCCGACCTCGTGATCCAACCGCCTCGGCCTCCCAAAGTGCTGGGATTACAGGCCTGAGCCATCACACCTGGCCTTTTTTTGTATTTTTAGTAGAGACGGAGTTTCACCATGTTAGCCAGTATGGTCTCGATCTCCTGACCTCGTGATCCGCCCGCCTCTGCCTCCCAAAGTTTTGGCATTACAGGCATGAGCCAATGCGCCCGGCCAGAAGACAAATTACTTTATCCTTGAATGTTTGGTACAACTCTCAATGAAACCATTTGGACCTGGAATTCATTGTTTATGAAGGCTGTTGATCTCTAATTCAATTTCTTTACAGGACAGAAGACAGTTTTCTTTTTCTTCCTCAGTCAGCTGGAGAAAGTTGTGTTTTTCTAAGAATTTGTCCACATCATATAAATTTCAAATTATTGCCATATAGTTATTCATTAGTTTTTCACTTAACATTTGAATGTCTACAAGAAAAGTGATATGTTTCCAGTTTCCTGCCAAAGATTTCAAGGTTGGCTTTTACTTCTCTGAGTATAGTAAGCATGGTTGCTTTATAGTATATGCCCAGTAATTCCAATATTTGAAGTATCTGCGAAGTCCATTTCTTTTATTTCTAGTCACTTACATTCATGGAATCTCATATCTTCATGTGCATGGATCTTTAACTGTGGGCTGAATATTGTATTTGAAAATTTATCAGCAGGAGAAGCTTGTAGCCTAGGATGATAGTTACTCGCTCCATAAAATTCCATCTCCTTTGGCTAAGCACCATAAGTCTGGGTCTACCTTAATCCAAAACCAAAGCCTTGTGTCTCTGACTTACCCAGATGATGCAAAACTAGTTCACTCTTAGCCTAAGCATGCAGCCCTTCATGATTCCAGCTTGAGGTAGGGTTGACTGATCACTCTCTCTAACTTTGACCAAAAGCAATCAACTGACTTCTGCAGCCCCAGCTCCACACAATGACCAAAATCACAATTTACTATCTCAGGTGTTTTTCTGGATGAATTCCAAGTGCCCTCTGAATAAAAGCAGCCTTGGGTGCTTCATTCCCACCCTCCTTCAGATCTCTGCCCAACAGTTCTTCACCATCATGTTAATTATTTAACAAAGAAGGATTTTGTTAAGCTTTTGTTTATCTTCAGTGAGGTATGTCTGAGTTATCTAATCTGCTATTTTCTATAGGAAAAGCCATAATATAACTTTTATAAAGAGAAAAAATAGCTACGTTCTTCCAGAAATTAGTTATTTGTTATTTTGATTCCTTGTTAGCAACACTGAGGACCAGAGTCAGGCCCTCACTTCTGAGCAGATGGCTTCAGGATAATATCAGACTTCCTATCTACTTGGAATACCTAAAGGGCTAAGTTTGAGTTTCTTGGATTTCCAGGAGCATGATGCCACTAAAAGCATTAACACCTTTAAAAAAAATCTGGTTAGGAGGAATATTTAAAAAAAAAAAAAAAGCTCCATGGAAAAGATTTTTAAAGTCCTTGCAGGGCACGGTGGCTCATGCCTGTAATCCAGCATTTTGGGAGGCTTAGGCAGGCAGATCACTTGTGGTCAGGAATCCAAGACCGGCCTGGCCAACATGGTGAAACCCTGTCTCTACTAAAAAAAAAAAAAAAAATACAAAAATTAGCTGGGCTAGTTAAAATTAGCCCAGTTACTCGGGAGGCTGAGGCATGAGAATCACTTGAGCCCAAGAGACGGAGGTTGCAGTGAGTCAAGATCATGCCAGCCTGGGCAACAGAGAGAGACTATCTCCAAAAAAAAAAAAAAAAGAGAGAGAGAGAGAAAAAGAAATCCTTTAGGCTCTGGCATATTGAAAAATCCATTTTGTAAAAACTGGCATTTTCTCCTGAGGAAGAAAGAGTGTTTAGCCCAAAGAATTCATTCTAAGCTGAGGCATTATTGAAAATCAAAATAAAAGGTCTCATCTTTCTTACCAAGTTTATGAGTGGAGGAAATAGGAAGGTGAGGACAGCAGCAGGATATAACTCCGTATTTTAAAGTAATTACTGACTGAGCTGACTGCAAATTGTTTAAAAATGAAATGCCAAACATTGTAACATTTATAACCAAAAAGTTTTAAAGTTATTTTAAAACTGTTTCTAGTGATAGCTAGGGTCTATCAATAGTGGGGCCTAGTATCCTTTAATAGACAAGATTCACCTTTCCAACTAGAAATAAGAATATTTCTCCCATCTACTTTGGTAAATACAGCAAGTTTAACTCCAGCTTCACCTAATTATTTTTATCTTTCTTTTCTTCTACCTTTATTTTTCCCTCTACCTATTTTTTCTCACATTTTATGTCAAAAAAGTCAGCACCTGAAGCTTCTGAGCCCTTACTTTTTGCCCTTATGGTTTTTTTTTTTTTTTGGGCTGTTAGCACATCACATCTAGCCATAACCTTAGTACATGCGCACATGCACGCACACTTTAAAAGAAACTCAGTCATTTCAACACTGAAGAACGACTTGTTTTATTGTATTATCTACTCATAACAAATTACATTGCAATGAGAGATGTTTGCCATGCTACTAACAGAATTCTGGCTTATAATTTGGCCACTGGTGGCGGTAGCATAAAATGCATTAAAAACAACCCAGTGGCTCTTTGTAGGCATACTGTGAATGCAATGTGTGAACCTCTTGCTCCTGAAAAGATCAGACAAAGCTGAGGTTCAGGTAATTTGGAATGAAAACAATAAGAAAAAGCTCTGTTCTAACTGTTTTGAAAGCTATTTTGTGATAGCAAATTTCTCTGATCAGTATGAAGGGCCCTGAAAAACAAGCCAGGAGGGCCACAGATCTAGACATCTAAATATAAAGGATATATTTCATTTAGATCTCTCCCCTAACATAGAGAGACCAAGGTTTCATCTGAATGGATGCAATGGTGTCATAGTCTTGGCGCCTTTGAAATTAACTAAATGAAGTTTCATACATTATTTATCAGCTTGACATGTGATTTTGCTCCTTGCATAAACAAAAAAATTTCATTGCCATCTTAGTGGCTTGGGAAACTTGAAGGGGAGCGAGGGTGAAGAGGATGCTTCAGATTCTAGTGTACATCCTGGAAAAGAAGAGAATTGGGAGTCTATACTCACTTCCTTTGCCTGCAGAAATTGTCACGCTACTCAGAAAAAGAGTCTTTCAGGGGTTAAGTAAGCATACACTCTAGAAAAAAAAGAATCCAGTAAGATGGTATTAGGAGAAACCACTTCTCCAGAATTGCCAGGACAAGTGAAAGAAGGCAAATGAAGTGCTAAGCCCTTTGTCCAGATGAACAGGCAGATCTGGAGACTTAGAAATTCTTCTTCCCAGTTTTATTTCTGTGTAAATGAGATAGAAGAATAATTCTGTTGCATGATATCCTTCTGAACTGCTCAGCTATAAATCATTTGGCAGAGGTAGCTTCAGCAGTTTTGCCCACAACTTCCTTCCTGTCCTCTATTTATCATCTTTCCATAGACGCTAGAGAAACTCCAACTACTTTAGTTCCAGGAAGCATTCTTACCTCAGGAACCGAGTCAATAATAATAAAAATAAGCCGTATCACCTTAATAAGAGATCCAGGACTTTTCTCCTTAAGTATTTCCAACCATCAATGTGCCCCCTATTAGGATATGACTACAATAATTTTTATTATAGGTAGAGCAGCATTATTTTCTCAGGATCAGATCCCATTTCAAATGTGAATTGAAAGTACCGTACTACAAATCTATTGATTATTTTAAGGTCTGAAATTTGCAAGCTGGAATAGATTGAAAAGATTAAGATATATGTAATAAGCAGTACTCTTCCTACCCCAGTTGTAATCTATGATTAAAAAAAATAGTTTATTAACTTTTGGTAGTGGTATTTGTTGAGAAAAGTGTAGACAATCCAGAACAAGCTGAGTGTGCTCCCAAAGAGCAGAAAGTCAAGTTGATGCTTTGGCCCTGCATAAAAGCAGGTGGGAAAACCCACAATTGCTAAAACCATGATCAATCTCAGTGTCTGAGATAATTGATAAGTCTTCCAGTAGGCATTTGTGATTGGTGGTTAAAAGTTTGCCAGGGGAATCAGAAATTTTTTTTTTTTTTTTTTTTTTTTTTGAGATGGAGTCTCGCTCTGTCTCCCAGGCTGGAGTGCAGTGACGCTATCTCAGCTCACTGCAAGCTCCACCTCCTGGGTTCACGCCATTCTCCTGCCTCAGCCTCCCGAGTAGCTGATACTACAGGCGCCCACCACCACGCCTGGCTGATTTTTTGTATTTTTAGTAAAGACAGAGTTTCACCGTGTTAGCCAGGATGGTCTCGATCTCCTGACCTCGTGATCTGCCCGCCTTGGCCACCCAAAGTGTTGGGATTACAGGCAGAAGCCACTGTGCCAGGCCTAGAAATTTTTTTTTAAATGAAAGGAAGTTTTACAATAGAGGACTAGTGGAGTGAATAATACAAAGACTGACAAGACAGTTAGGCTGATCATTACAGCATTCTGATTATACTAGTTCTTAATGATGTGGGCAGTCCAGAATCTCCTGTCACTTGCAAATGAGCCTGACTCTGCAGGGGGGTTCTGTGCACTGCGGCCCATGACAAAGAGATGCTACTAGCATAGCAGGACTCTGAGCTCTCTAAGTCAAAGAAACAGAAGGAGGTGGTTTCAAAAGGTAAGGACAAACCAGGCATCACAATTCTTAAATTTCCTTTTCAAGAAATAAGATGTTTTCTAGTTACAAAAGTATCATGTTGCTGTTACAGAATTAGAAGGAATAGGGCACAAAGAAAACAACATAACCTGTAAGTTCAGCACCCAAGTATAATTACTCTATAACATTCTGAAGAATGGCCTTTTAGACATTTTTTTTTACCCCTAATGTATGTGTTATATAGCAGGTCCTCAAATAATGTCATTTCACTAAAACGTTGATGGGGAGTGGAGTTGATTCCCCACTGGGGCCACTGTCTGTGTGGATTTCCTGTGTTCTCCTCATGTCTGTGTGGGTTTTCTCCAGGTACTCCAGCGTCCTCCCACATCCCAAAGATGTGCACAACATGTTAACTGGCATTGTTTAAATGGTTCCAGTCTCAGCCAGTGTGAGTGTGCCCGTGTGCCCTGCGATGGAATGGATCCTGTCCAGGGCAGATTTCCACCTTGTAACCTAAGCTACCCAGAACTGCCAAGACAGGTTCTGACCACCTGTGACCCTAAACTGGAATCACTGGGTAAGTAATTATCTTACTTCTTCTTAACTAGTCTTTTTTAAAGTATACATAGCTCAGTTTATTTCAATGTGTAATATTTAAAGTGTTTGGGGTCTTTATTTGGAAGTTTGGTCATGTTTTCGTGACCAGAAATATGCAGTAGGAACTTAACTCTTGTTTGTATCAATTGGTCTCTGGTAAAATTAGATTCATTGGCCAGGTGCGGTGGCTCACGCCTATAATCCCAGCACTTTGGGACGCCAAGGCATGCAGATCACTTGAGGTCAGGAGTTCAAGACCAGCCTGGCCAATGTGGTGAAACCCTGTCTCTACTAAAAATACAAAAATTAGCTGGGCATGGTGGCAGGTGCCTGTAATCCCAGCTACTTGGAAGGTGAACCAAGATCGCACCATTGCACTCTAGCCTAGGTGACAGTCTCAAAAATAAACAAACAAATAAATAAGATTCATTATATGTCATTTCACTTAAAGACACAGTTTCTAAGAACTTATCGGCAACATTAAGTGAGAACTTACTGTATATTAAATTCTTTCTTTGAGACAGAGTCTCATTCTATCCCCCAGGCTGGAGTGCAGCAGCGTGATCTCGGCTCACTGCAACCTCTGCCTCCCAGGTTCAAGCAATTATCCTGCCTCAGTCTCCTGAGTAGCTGAGATTACAGGCATGTGCCACCACACCCAACTAATTTTTTGTATTTTTAGTAGAGACAGGGTTTCGCCATGTTGGCCAGGCTGGTCTCGAACTCCTGGCATCAAAGTGATCCACCCACCTTGGCTTCCCAAAGTGCTGAGATCACAGGCGTGAGCCACCACGCTCAGCCTGTATATAAAATTCTGATAAGTTTGCTCACAAACGCTTCTTACAGGTTTGAATTACAAATAATGATTAAAGCACAACCTCTCTTCAAGGCATTCGAGAGTAGAATTTAGCTCTAATGTAGGTTCATGTTGAATTTACCAAAAATAATAGAGTTCTTTTTGGAACAATGTCTCACCAATCAGGTAGTGAATCCCATGGCCTGGGCTCAGAAAGATGTAGACTTCTCAGTCAAGAGTTCTCACAAGATAAAGATAAAATTTTGTGTCTGTACTGGATAGACAGAAAAGCAAGGGAGAAGAGCTGCACGCTCCCTTTTGTGTGTGTTTTCCTGTTGGTGAGGATGAACACATATGGAGGTGTTTAAGCCATCTCCCAAACTGGATCTTTTAAAGGGCAAAGGGATTTACTCTCATGTATACTTAGGTAAACTTGATTCTATTTTTTAAAGGTATTGGATACCCAACTTGGCCATAGCAGACAGGAAGGGACATGTCTCTTCTATAGCAAGTCTCATTTTGTTCTCAGGATCAAAAAATCCCTTTGAAATGCACATAAAAGCATTGTCCAATCACTATCAGAAATAACAGCCAAAGCACTCTGACAAAACAAAAATTGATCTGTATATAGCCTCTCAGTGGCCTTTGGGTGAAAAATGCTGAACACTTTCATAGTGAACAGGTCAATGCACCCACTTGTCTGTGGGTGACACTTGTAGCGTGATTTCTCTTAGCAGGCTTTTTTTTAGCAAGGTCCTATGCAGAAGCAAACATCCTAGAAAGCCATATTAAAATAATTACATAGTTGAAAAAGTCTATTGGTATTAGTTACTCCAAAAATCTTCCAGATGGAAAACAGTATTTCCATGCTGAGTAGCAGAAAATGTGGGCATTCAACAAAAGACTGGTTGAACCTATTAAGGAAATACATATTGGGAGCCTGAGGGATGAGTATCATAGGCTGAACAGCCCTTCCCCTGCTGCAGCTATGATATCCCTGAACCGGACAACAATAGACGGCAGGTTCTTAAGCACTATCAAAAAATAGACATGTTGTGATACCTGGTGTCTAAAGCAACAGATCTCCTATCATGCCTCAGAATGGCAACAGCTTCAGAACTTGCCAGAGACCTGAACCTAAAACTACCTGCTATCCATCTCCTTTCAAACGCCTAAAGACCAGGGGAAGGGAATGGGCATTATTGTTTAATGGGCACAGAGTTTCAGTTTGAAAAAGTTCTGGAGATGGATGGTGGTGATGGCTGCACAACAAAGTGAAAATGCTTAATGCCACTGAATTGTACACTCAAAAATGGCTAAAATGGTAAATTTTATGTTATGTAAAATTTACCACAACATTAAAATAAAAAGCCTAAAAACCAAGCTGGGATGCATGACAGATTGTCTCAGGAACATGCTAACCATCCATCTGTCCAGATTCTACAAGCTGAATCACCAACAAGCTACAGACCCATCTAGAGATCCCCAGTGTTTTCACAGAATCACACCTTCATACTACGCCCTTTCTTTTGGCTGAGGGCAAACGTAAGACATGCCCGCATGAAGGCTAGGGCTACACATTGTATACCACTTTTGGAAATAACAGTTTATTTTGTTCAGTTTATATACTATTCAATCCCTTTAGAAAGATCCGCTATCCACTGAAAAATTTTTCCAAGTTTTTAGTCTATGATTTTTCTCCTGACCAAGAACTACTGTTTTAGGTATAAGAATTATGAAAACACAATCCCTACATTTCTATGTCATAGCATTACTTAGAGGATGCTTGGAGCTTCAATTTTAAGTTCAAGCCTTCTTACACCAAGTATACAACTATAAATAACTTCCTTTGCTGTTGCATTATGTTCTTATGTTTTCATTCTTTATGTTTTCATTCTTACGTTCTTATGTTTTCATTCTTTTTTAGTATCTTATTTTAAGGAACATCAATATCCTTAAAAGGTAGGTAGGTTACATAAGTGAATGAGAGGCCAATTACAGACTATACGATCACTCATACTGGAGATACATAGAGAAAAGGAACATGATCTGGCAACGTCTTGACTGTCCTATAATGTACTTTGGTTAAAGACTCCAAAAAACAACTGTGTAAATTGAAAAAAAAAAAAAAAAAAAAAAAAAGTTTCTTGCAGTGCCAAAAATTATGGCACCTGATTACACATACACTTAGGAAAAACAAACCATAATTACATCCCCATGATTCTAGAAGCACCAGGTAAAATAAGTCATTTGATGCTGCCCCAGTGAGACACACTAAAAGGTCAAACTAACCTTCTCCATCCATTTTTCTCTAAATCACAATGCAAATGAATAAATAAAAAGTTTCAGTACAAAAATTTTGTAGACAGTAATGCCTGGGTACCTATTCTTCACATTTCAGTAACTACCATATAAATCAAATTTTGTGCAAGATTAACAGTATCTTTATTCAGTAATTAGGTAGAAAAATAAGACTAATAGAAAGACAGGGGTAAAAGCTGCCTGGAACATGTTATGGTCTTAACACTAAAGTTGCCACATCAGAGTTTCCAGATCCTCTTACAGGATCATCTATGTGGGGAGGTAAGAAAAGAACTTAGGAAGATTTTTTAAAAAGCCTCAAATAACTTCTTATTACAACCTCACTAATATATATACTTCAAGCAAATTAATGAAATTGTTATTGATGATGTTAAAACATATGGGGGTGTTTCACAGACATCTAAAGACAAATGGTAATAATGTTCTGATAATTTTATACCTGCTCACTATTTTGGGCAAGCTATGTTAAATAATGAAAACTCAATATCCCACTTATTTTTAAGTTCATACTAACCCACAAACTATTTCCCCTAAGCAAACTTTACCTTGTACTTTACCAGTAAGCTTTGAAAGGGGGAAAAAAAAGGAGGGAGAGAGAATGAGCCTCTGAAGTAGAGAAACCAAACCTTCCTATATGTTTTGTGTGGCATCTTCTATACATTACTCGTGATCAACGTTGAGTTTTAATAGCAGTCTGATACTTGTTCAGTAACATATTACTCACCCATTTGAACATGGTTGATTGTGGGTAGTTTTAACTATCATGGATACCTATTTCCTAAAGATGTTTCACTTTATATCCTCATATTTTAGTGCAAAAGACCCACCTATGACTGCCAAAAAGTTTATGTACTTATTATAGGTTCAACATAAAAGGACAAAAATTTCACATTTGGCATTAGTCCCCATACTTCCAAAATGCCACATTCAACATCTCATGCCAAGATCTTGTGCTCATCAGCAATTTTTTGGAAATGCTCAGGGTACAAAATAGCTTACCTAACATATACAGATGAGCTAGAAAACTACAGTCTTGACTATTACACCGCTGCCACCCTTACCTGGTATTTTGAATCTCCAAAGAACTTAAGCTACAACCTCATCAGCAAATGTTACAAGCAAAGTGCTATATCAAAGTCATTTTCTCCTAGAAAGGAAAACAGTCAGGGAAGATGAGGGAGTAGAAAAGATAATTTACCTGCATCAATTTTCTGGAGAGCTCATTAGTGAGGAACTCTTCTTCTTTCTCATAATTTACAGCAAGGGTTTCTTTCTCCTTTTGCAAAGCCTGAATTTTCTTGAATAAAGTGTTACTAATGAATTCTTCTTCCTGCTCAGCCCTGGCTTGCTGTTTAAAAAAAAAAAAAAAAGGAAAGAACAAAACACATGTTAAGGAAACAGGAAATTTACTAATTGAAATATAGTTCTTATTTCCAGAAAGGGTACCCATTTTAAATAGAGCTCTATTTTTAGCTGTGAACCAACACACCCAAGAAATGCAAAACAGAGGAAGTCAGCAGAGTCTATAGAAATGAATATCACTATTATGCCAAAGAGTCCCCCTTTACTATGTGTGGTCCTTATTCTTGAAGTGATATTTCAAAGAAATTAGCCAAGATCACATTCCAGTTTTTATGAAACTGTCCCAAATCAATAACCAGAATACAGAAAGATCCTTCTAATGTAGCAGACGGGTCCAGTCCTGTGCTATGCACATCAATTCATGATAACTATCACAGGTTGCTACATCTCGACAGTTTACAATGAAAATATCTGGGCAACATTTTTTACTGGAGCAGAGCTCAACTCACTTAAAAGTAAAATTATATCACCTCCTTATGATGTCACTTAAAAGGTTTGGATAGGTTTGGATATGCCATTAAAAAGGCATTATGGGCCAGGTGCAGTGACTTACACATGTAATCCTAGCACTTTGGGAGGCAGAGGTGGGTGGATCACTTTGAGCTCAAGAGTTGAGACCAGCCTGGACAGCATGGCAAAACCCTGTCTCTATCAAAAATACAAAAAATTAGCCAGGCATGGTGGCACATGCCTGTGGTTCCAGCTACTTGGGAGGCTAAGGCAAGAGGATCACCTGAACCCAGAAGACAGAGGTTGCAATGAGCTGAGATCATGCCACTGCACACCAGCCTGGGTGACAGAGTAAGATGTTGTCTCAAAATAATAAATAAAATAAAAAATAAAAGGCATTACAAATGTACATGGACACATGTTCACTGAATAGCTGAATAATTACTAGAAAAAAAAATTACACCAAATGGCTGAAAACTAGTTATTAGGAGGTAGTGGAAATCTAGGGGTGAAGGGTAAAGGTGGGTGAGAGGGGCTTCGTTTTTTGCTTTATTTCCCTATTGGGAATTTTTTGGAGATGAAGTCAACAAGAGGGATTAGTGAATTTTAAAACCAGAAGAGAAGGGAGTCAGGCATTATTCAATGGAGATGAAAATATTCTTCTGCAGATACCCTCCTCTCTCCCTGAAAAAAAAGTTTTAATAGATTAGGCTCATTATTATTCTGTCTAAACAGAAAAGCCTAACCATCTTTGAAGGAAATTAATCTTTTTGGAAAGGGCATCCATGTTTCAAACAAACTCACCTCTATTTAGAGAACTTTTTAAACCACAACATTTTGATTCATTTATACCAAATAATGCATTTGTTTTATCTGTCAAATCAAGGGAGGAAGAGCCACATGAATTCCAAGCCTCCGGCACCTGTCATTTATAATATTCCAAGAGAACCAGACAGGCAGAAGACAAAAGGGCACCCACATTAAACAATTACCACCTCTTACTGTAAAAGGCTCCGACAATCAATCCCAACTCTGGCAGTTTCGATTTCTGTATATACTCGCCAGCTTCCCCAATATCCACACACTCTAATATCCACGGTTTCTGTAGAGTCCACCCTCCCTGCTCCCCATCACTGTGGCCCTAGAGGAGGTATGCCAGCTTCTGGTACTGCTTGCTGAGCAATTCTACAAAGAGAGCCACACACAGTACACAGACTGAAAAACAGAGCTACACAAACACAAACAGTGGAGGCTTTGGGAGAAGGCCCAGTACTCACATTTTGAAAGCCATTCTGGGGTAGTCCAAGAGAGCTAAGCAACAAAGACAAAATTCTTCAGCTAATAAATTTGCATTGCCAGCCAAGGCACCCAGTGAGCAGTCCATAGGGTCCCCCAGTGGTTCTCTTACATACCTCCTATTTCATTAACGCTTCTCAATGTTTTACTCTTTCCACTATAGTCAAGGAAAACTGCTGAGAACTCATACTTCTCCCCCTTTAAATCAATCCCCACTTGCCTTCTGAACTCTCAAACTTCAGGATTTCACACTAGTGCCATAGGCAGGAATCCAAAGTATTTATTTAAGACATATTTGACACATACATATCTAAGCCTGCCATCTATCCAAGCTACTTGTTTTTCTGGTTTTGACCGACAAAGTCCTATATGATTTGAATTCTGACTATTCTAAAAGTTAAAGAACAGAAAGGCTGAGAGGAACTGTAGTGCTCTTGCAGGTGATTCTAGACTTGGCATTCAAAAGGGTGTTTGCCATAAACTCATTTCATTATCAGATCAGACTCAACTTCTTGCACATTAACACACATTTAGTATTTTAGATAACTGGTAAATTTTATTATAAGTAGTAAAAGTGAAGTGGACTCAGAGGCTAGGCAGATCACCTTTCCCTTTACACAGGGGCCTAGAAGTGATAAATAGAAAAATAACAAACTAAGAGATTATTCTTGTGAGAAGTTGAAAATCAACCTTAAGAGTTTATTTGTGAAGCCACCCATCCCCAACTCATCTAGCTACTAAGTCATAGAGACAGGAGATTTCACTGTAACATAAAAAAGAACTTTCGGTAGAAAGTAGATTGTGGCTCTAGGCCAGGCGCGGTGGCTCATGCCTGTAATCCCACCACTTTGGGAGGCCAAGGTGGGTGGATCACGAGGTCAGGAGTTCAAGACTAGCCTGGCAAAGATGGTGAAACCCCATCTCTACTAAAAATAAAAAAAATTAGCTGAGCATGGTGGTGAGTGCCTGCAATACCAGCTACTCGGGAGGCTGGGCCAGAGAACTGCTTGAACCCGGGAGGCGGAGGTTGCAATGGGCCAAGATTGTGCCACTGCACTCCAGGCTGGGTGACAAAGTGAGACTCTGTCTCAAAAAAAAAAAAAAAAAAAAAACAACAACAACAACAAAAAAAACCCAAAAAAGAAAGTAGATTAGTGGCTGAAGCGGAGGGGATGGGGAATGACTGCTCATGGCTACACGGATTCTTTTTGGGGTGATGAAAATGTTCTGGAATTAGGGCTAATACTTTGTACAACCTTCCCAATATACTAAAAACCACAGAACTATATACTTTAAAAGGGTGAATGTTACAGCATGTGAATTGAATTATATCTTGATTTTTAAAAAAGGACTCATAATCAACACACTGTATTCATAGAGGACCAGTTTCCTTTGCATTTCTTCCCAAGGACAGCAGCAAAATGTAAAAATGAAGACAGCTAGGCCTGCTCTAAATGTGCCTTCCAAAGATGTGTTACGGGTCCTGGGAGGCCGAGGCTTTGGCAAACAAAATTATTCACTGTTTTAGAATAGCTACTTATTTCTAAGCGAAGCTCATTAATAGAAAATGCCACTCTCAGGACCACCAAATGAACATGAGAAACTGTTCTGGTGCAGCCTGTTAAAATCTGGCTAACTTAACAAAGGGTTAACATGGCCTAACACAGCTTTAATCACAGGCCTCCTTTAGCAAAGATTTTGCCAGTGCTTAGGTCTAATTGGGGGGTGTTATTCTGCCTCTTCTGGCATCTAAACACCCAGAGAAAACATCAGTACAAGATTTCCAGGTCCTCCAAACGTAAAACCCCAGCTCCCTCTTTTTCCAGTTGGTGCAGATCATCTTAGGAATGAGCATATAAACGAGTACAAAGGGCAAAATGCTATATCCAATACAGCCTCAGGTAAAAAAAAAATTAAATGGATACAGTGTTCTGACAATATGCATAAACTTAATTACCAGAGAATGAACTATGCATCATAAAAAAAGTATTACGTGTCCGTTTGACTTCTCCCTGCAGATTTCTCCCCATATTACATGCAGTATCATCACAATCTCTTAGTCCTGTTTGTTCTCCCCAATCCCAAGGCAAGACTTTTTATTCAAGCTGTAAAGCAAATTACCTTTCCAAGGTACTGCCCCAAAAGCAGCCAGCAAGGAGCCAGGTAGACAGTGGCCTACAAGCAAAGAAGCAAGACCCAGGTACCATTCACAAGGCATGAAGGTGCACAGAGGGAAGAAAAAACAGCCTACCTCATAAAATCTCATTATCAGGCTTATCAATATATTTCCTTTTTACCTAAAATGCTTGCAAGTCTCAGCATATCTAAATACATCCCAATTCAAAATTAAAAATCTATCTGCAAAGCTAAATAAATGAAGCAATGTTTACCTATAGCTCTGTAAATTCTCAAATGAAAATGTGAACAAAAAAATCAGGAACTCTTTGAAGGAAGAAACATTTTCCTACTGTTTTCTCTGTACGGTAGACTGGGAAAATCTGGAGGAAATAGAAAAATTTATGATATTTTCCTGTTCCATATTCAGGTTCTAGCTGCTATATTTAGAAGTTAAATTTGGTATAATCATAATCAATTATTTGTGTAATTTAACACCTTGCCCCTCACCCAGCAGTAATCACTGTCTGTTAATGTGAGGATTAGACCACAAAGCATCTCTTCATCATTCTTTTCCCATCCTACTAAAATCTAATAAAAAGGGAAATTAAAGGGAGAGTAGGAACAGGAGAAATTTACGAAGTCCTGTGGGAAAAATAAACACCAAAAAAATTACAGAAAATATTTTATCCTGAGTCACCACATATTTAGGCAACCACACTCTAAATTAAATTAGCATAATTTTCTGCAGATAAGGAAAACACAGTTTGTTCTGACCCACTGCTACCATGATCTGAGCACAAATTTGATAGGAGATTCTAATATGATTGTTTAGTGTTTCTGTTCTTTTATCAATGGCATTTTCGAGATCAAGGGTTAGTACAGAAAGAGTTTAAAAACCCTTCACGATAGCACTCAACCACTGAAGAGAAAATCCAAGTGCCAAAACCAAAATCACGTAGGGTGGTGCAATTCATAATCTAGTAAGCATAAGAAAAAGAACGGTTCTCCAAAGCAAGAAATGACAGACAAACATCTACTTGATAGCAGCCCTATGGATATGGTCAAAAGAAAGTTCAAGTGCCTACCAAGATAACACATTTGCACAGATTTTTTTTTTTTTAAAGAATTACTTTTAAGTTAGTTGATGACTTGTTTTAATAACAAAGAATCATGAAACTAAGACATCTTGAAGCTTTAAGAGTCCAGACAGGCTCGATTTATTATTCTCATTATTTAAGTTTACTAGTTTGTTGTCTAGTCACAAATTAATGATCTTAACATCTCAGTTTAAAATAGCATCTGAAACCACATTATTAGGATAGCAGGGACCACCCAACACACAGGCAACTGAATAAAAACTTGTTCTGTTTAAACTGTCCTTTCCTAGGTATACTATTGTACATAATGATTGTTCTGGGAGATGGTCAGAGTTTAGCAGAACCCCTCATGACCAATGGATGGCAACTCTTATAGGATTAGCTTAACTGTCAGTCACAGCAATGGGTTTATCAACACCAACCACTGTCCTGCAGACCTCTGTTTAATATTTAAGTGCCGGTGCAGCAGGGGTAGGTAACAGATGACACAGAGGATAAGCCTGTATGTGCCTTTATTTTTTCTATTAAAAGAAGCAAGAAGAGGATTTCAGTCACATGCCTGAGAATTACAATTCTCCATTTAGTCTTTGGAAGCCCTAGACTAGTATACGCTTCCTCTGCATACTGCACACTAGCTCACAATAAAAGCAACTAATAGTTGATAATTGAAGCATTCGTATTATTTACTCTATTCCAGTATTGCCAGCAAGTCACCAATATACACAGGGATTGGAGCAGAATCATTATTAGCCTTGGCAAATGCACTAATTCTGCCTCAGATACTAAGCCTAGGTCATTGTTACAGGACTGCAGAGCAAGAGAGAAAATAGCACCACAGAGTGACTTTCTGGATAAGAATTCTTAAGTTACTAAATTTTACCAACTGTGGTTTCTCTCAAACCAGCTTTCATGAAAGACCAGGTAGTCGTCACTGCCCACCCCCATCTGCAGCGGACAGACACATGTCCTTCTGGGCATGTCCTACTGCACATGACTAGAACACAGCTTTGCATACACACCTCATCGTGTCAGTTCAAAAACACTCAACCTGGTCCACGCCTGGTTCAAGAAGATGGGTCCACTGGTCACTTGCTTGGATACAGAGCAATGAAAAATTGCTAAAAAAGTAGCTAAATATTTACACTGGATTTATTAACTTATTTCCTTATGGGCAAGGGACACATAGTTGAAGTACTAGCCTGCAGACCACCCTTTAGAGGAGGTTCATAGACACTGTCAGACTTGACTCACACTGCCTGGTTTACAAGGTGGCTGTGCCTTTGTCCCCTAGGTTCTATGACCTAGGGGAGTCATAGAACCTCTTCAGGGTGCTGCTTTCTCCTCTAAAGTGAAAATAAGGGCACCTCCCTCTGGGTTAGTTGTGAAGATAAACTAATTCACATAAAGAGCTTATCCTAGTGCCTTGCATGTGTTAGCACTAAAAAGATACAAAAAGGGTTAGGGAGGGGACATGAACAGAAGGATTAACGAGAAAACAAGGAAGTTTTCTGGAAAAAAAAAATGTGTGTGTGTGTATGAAGGTAAAACAATCTTTTTTTGTTTGTTTTTTTTTTGAGATGGAGTCTCGCTGTCGCTCAGGCTGGAGTGCAGTGGCGCGATCTCAGCTCACTGCAAGCTCTGCCTCCCGGGTTCATGCCATTCTCCTGCCTCAGCCTCCCGAGTAGCTGGGACTACAGGTGCCCGCCACCACGCCCAGCTAATTTTTTGTATTTTTAGTAGAGACGGGGTTTCACCGTGGTCTCGATCTCCTGACCTCGTGATCCACCCGCCTTGGCCTCCCAAAGTGCTGGGATTACGGGCGTGAGCCACCGCGCCTGGCCAAAACAATCTTATGTTGTGTTCTCAAACAAATCATACAAAAGACACAAACCACTATAAATAAGTTATAGCAGAAACAATCTATTTTGGATCCCATATATATGCACTAACTCCCCTAAATCCTCATCATTCACTAGGCTTCAGATATTCAAATTCTCAGAAACTATAAAATAACTTTATAAAACATTTAGAAAACAAAATATGATGATGAGCAGCAAGAAACTAACACAAAAGATCAGGCAGGTTTGAAAAGAAAACAGAACTTCTTAAAATAAATGTTTAGATTCATTTTGGGTTTTCCACTTCAATAGCAAATCTGACACCACCGAATAGCAAAAAAAAATAACCAAAGACAAACCTAACAATCCAAAATATGGCACAAAGAAGCAAGATGATGGAAAATGAGAAAGATTATCAGAGCACATAGGAAGGAAAATGAAAAGATTTAATACACATGTAAGTAAAGACTAAGAAGACAAGTACAGAGAGAAAGAGGGAAAGAGTAACTGAAGATGATGGCTGGGAATTTCCTAGAACTAATGAAAGGCATAATTCTAGAGATACAGAAACCACCTCTTTGGGAGGCTGAGGTGGGCATATCACTTGAGGCCAGGAGTTCAAGACCAGGGTGCCCAATGTGGCGAAAGCCCATTACTACTAGAAATACAAAAATTAGCTGGGTGTGGTGGCGCACGCCTATAATCCCACCTACTCGGAAAGCTGAGGCATGAGAATTGCTTGAACCTGGGAGGCAGAGGTTGCAGTGAGCCGGTTTTGTGCCACTGTACTGCAGCCTAGGCAACAGAGCAAGATTCTGTCTCAAAATAAAGTAAAATAAAATACCTTAAGCCACTCTGGGTGGAACAGTAAACCCTCCAATCCCAGAGTCCAGGCAAAAAAGGCACTGCTTCAGCATGAGAGGCATAAGCAAAACTGGCCTGTGTGTGAAGCAAAGGTAGGAAACCCTCCCATCCCCAGGACTCAGACACAGATCCAATGCCCCCGAGGAAAGGCTGGAAACTCTTCTGCCCATACACACGTCAGATTCAAGGCAGTTTGACTACCAGATGAAGAAGGGAAGAGGAATGATGAGGAGACCCTATCTCCATGACCCAGGTACCAGGGCCTACCTTAAACTGGATCAGAAGAACTGAGAACCATTCCCCTGCCTCTACAATGAGCCCAGATATGAGATCTAAACCACCAATGGTAATCTAATGCTGAAGAAGGGGCCAGGGCTAGATTATACTGTAGCTCAGGCATTTGAGAACTTCTAAAAAAGGTGAGAACATAAAGCAAGAACACTGAGGAAAGTGGGGCACTCCAGGCACTATTTTAAGTATAAGGTAACAGCAGTTCACAGCTGGAAGAATTAAAAACCTGTGGTAGAATGAAGGAAATAACACGAAGACCCAAACCCAACTCAATTACTGATCAAATTAACTCACAATCCCGTATACATGACCTAATAGAAGAAGAGGTGTGCTCATTTCTAGGCATAAAAACTGCTGGGCACGATGGCTTACGTCTGTAATCCCAGCACTTTAGGAGGCCAAGGCGGGTGGATCACTTGAGGCTCAGGAGTCCAAGACCAGACGTCAACATGGTGAAATCCCATGTCTATGAAAAATTTAAAAAGTAAGCTGGGTGTGGCTGGGCACGGTGGCTCATGTCTGTAATCCCAGCACTTTGGGAGGGCAAGTTGGGTGGATCACTTGAGGTCAGGAGTTTGAGACCGGCCTGGCCAACATGGTGAAACCCCGCCTCTACTAAAAATGCAAAAACTTACCTGGCCGTGGTAGCGAGCACTTGTAATTGCAGGCGCGAGAATTGCTTGAACTCGGGAAGTAGAGGTTGTAGTGAGCCAAGATCTCGCCACTGCATTCCACCCTGGGTGATGGAGTTAGACTGTCTCAAAAAATAATAAAAATAAATAAATAAAAAATAATCTGGGTGCAGTGGTGTGTGCTTGTGGTCCAGCTACTCAGGAGGCTGAGATGGAAGGATCACTTAAACCCAGAAAGGTCGAGGCTGCGGAGAGCCTTGATCGTGCCACTGCACTCTAGCCTGGGCAATGGAGTAAGACTTCATCTCAGAAAACAAAACAATTTACCTTGGTCTCTACTGGTCTTCTACATACAATGTCTGGCATTCAATCAAAAATTACCAAAAAAAAAAAAAAAAAAAAATCAAAAGAATGTAAAAACAAAATCAAGATATAAGACAACAGAAAAGACTCAGAGATGACCTAAATGTAGGAATTATCATACAGTGATCTTAAATAACCATGCTTAAGATGTTTAAAGATCTAATGGAAATGGTAAACAACATACATAAACATATGGGAAATTTCACTGAGATAGAAACCAGAAGAGTTAAATGGAAATGATAGGAATTAAAAAACTAATCAGAGATGAAGAATTCCTTCAATGGGCTCATTAGTAGATTTGGCATGGCTTAAGAAACTTTACCCAGTAAACTGAAAGATAAGTCAATAGAAATTATTTTAACAAATAAATTGAAACAAAGAGTGATGGAGGTGAAGAACAAACAGATTACCCATGGGTTATCAAATGGTCTAGCAATTCTTTTCTTCTAATACTCCAGTTACACTAATAAGATAGAAGACTTGATATGGCAAAAGTTTCTTCCAAAATTAATGAAACAGAATGAACCACAGATCCAAGAAGCTCAGAGAGTCCCAATCAGGATAAATTCAAAAGGAACAGAAAACAGACCCATCTCCCCAAATAATTATAATCAAACTACAGAACATCGAAGACAAAAAGAAAATCTTCAAGGCAGCCAGAGAAAAAGGACAGTATAAAAATAGTGAAAAGGCAGCTGTGAAACTGAAGGATACTTATAATACATTATAACAAACAAGTGACTCGTATCCTACATGAAGAACAACTTGATAAAGAAATATAACCGCTGGCCCAGCATGGTGGCTCATGCCTGTGAACCCAGCACTGTGGGACCCCGAGGCAGGTGGATCACCTGAGGACAGGAGTTCAAGACCAGCCTGACCAACACAGTGAAAGTCTGTCTCTGCTAAAAACACAAAAAATTAGCCAGGCATGGTGGTGCACGCCTGTAGTCTCAGCTACTCAGGAGGCAGAGGCATAAGAATCGCTTGAACCCGGGAGGTGAAGGTTGCAGTGAGCTGAGATCATGCCCCTGCACTCCACTATGGGCGACAGAGCCAGGATCTGTCTCAAGAAAAAAAAAAGTATATATATGTATATATATATATGTGTGTGTGTGTGTGTATATATATATACATACACACACACACATGCATATATATGTATATAGGTATACATATAACCTCTTGTATGTATGTATACATATATACATGTGTGTATATATGTATACATATAACCTCTTGTATGTATGTATACATATATACGTGTGTATATATAACCTCTGATGGGAAAATAACATAAGCAGGCATTTTTAAAAATGAAGATTTGAATGACAAATTATTAAAAGTTCATAATCACCCTCAGAAGTAGTTAAAAAGATTTAAGATCACAATATCTGATTGTGATATTGTGATTAAGATCACAATATCTGACATCCCAGACTGACAAAAATTAACAAGTTTGATAATATCAAGTGTTGACAAGTATGAGGATCAGTGGGAATTCTTATATATGACAGTGTACATTGGTACAAATATTTTGAAAAACTAAATATTTTTGTACTCTACTATGTAGCAGTTCTACTGCTAGGTATATGCCCTACATAAAACTCTTCCATGTATAGAAGAAAGCAGTTGTAACATATTCATTGTGTTGTTAAATAAATTAAATTCATTGTGTTCCTTAAATAAAATACTGGAAACACCCCAAATACCTATTCAGAAGAAAAACAGTATATTCACACAGAAAATTAAAAAGCAATGAAATCAAAAGAAATACGTTAAATACAATATGAATAAAGCTAAGAAACACAGTATGCTGTGAAAGAAATTGCAAAAAAATACATTTTTTAATAAACTAAAGAAACAGAAGAAATGATATATTGCTTAGAGATACACTTATGAGATGAGGAGGTGGGAGGAACAGAATAGGAATGAAATTCATAAGTAGATGCAATAGTATCAGTACCATTCCTGAGTGGCAGGAATCCAGGTGCTCATTTTGTCATGCTTTATAACTTACACGTGTTATATGGTCCACTTATTCTTTTGTTTGAATAAAATATTACGTAATGAAAATGTTAAACAACGTTATAAATATAACTTGGTGGATAAATCATTTTCCCTCTTAGAATTCATAGATGTTACAATACAAAGCTCAAAAATATTATGCTACATGATAGAAGCTTGATGCCAAAGACCACATATTATATGACCCCATTTATAGAAAATGTTCAGAATGGGCATATTTATAAAGACAGAAAGATTTGTGGTTGTGTAGGATTGAGGCAGGGAAGGCTGGGTGGTGGGGAGAGGGATAGCCAGTGCTAAAACTAGATTATAGTTCAACTCTGTAAATATAATAAAAACCACTGAATTGTACATTTTACATGTGTAACTTTTATGGTATATAAAATTCTATCTCAATAAAGCTGTTTTTTAAAAAAGCATTCTCTATAACATGCATGCTTTTCATATATCAGAGATATCAATGAAATATAAAAATGTGAAATGACCTTAGAAAGCAAGGAGATACAGACTTAAATATATGACATAATTCAATAAAACATGAAAAAGCCCTAACTTTACATCACTGTAACAATTCACTGTAAAAAATGGGGCATATCTAATACTTATCACTTTGATATATTTAGAAAAATAGCTAGCCCATCGTTCAAATATCATTTCTACTATAGTTATAGGCACATTCCAACTTATAAATGCTCTAAAAGTCACAAATGTTCTAATTTATAAGTTGGTTGTTAGGATAACATTTTCTATAACAACAACATAAACTGCAGTTAGTTCCCATGGCCAGCTTTAAAAAACTCATTCATGCCATGACTGAATTCTGCTATGAAAAGTAGCCTGAATCTGGGTCCTAAAAGCAGAGATTCAAAGTAGAAGAAAGTTCCCCCCACCTTTAAGTATGGAACCAGTTTAAGGCATAATTTTCAAAAGCTACCTTGGTAGTTTCTTATTCTTCCTCTCAGAATTCTTTATCACCTACTGCTACACTTATCAGATGCACAGTCCACTCAAATTGCTAAGTCCCTAACCCCAGTAAAGCATAACAACCAAACAATCCTTTCCCGAAAATAAATCATGCCCACAAATCAGCAACCTTCCTTTCCTTACAAAACAAAGCTAGCACCTAAAAACCCTTTCAGTGGGCAACGGAGAAGAAAGGAATCAGAATGATCCAAATTATTAATATACTAAGATGTGAAAGGCTTTCTTAACCCTGATGATTGTTCTGCGGAGTGTAGGAGGGCATGATAGGATCCCTGCCAGAGTATTTTCTGCCAGAACAAGCTTATTCAATCAGTTACCTATTGTTATGTAACAAACCATGCCAAAACTTAAGGCTATAAACAACAACGATGTATTGTCATTACTCTATGGGTTAATGGGTGGTTTCTTGGCTGGTTTCACTGGGCTCACTCACATGGCTGCATTCAGGTGGAGGTTCAGCTGAGACCCAAGATCAAAGCCAAGATCAAGGGATAGGAAACAGACTCCCACCTCTTAATGACAGAAACAGTATAGACCTCCTCAGATGTATGCATGATATATAAAAAAGAGATCAGACAAAAAAGGGCTGTGCCTAACAAGTCTCAAACCACACACATTTGTAAGAACAAGAGTCACAAACTACAAGGGAGCAATGAGTATATCGGTGTTCTGTGTTTGTGATTCACATCAACGATTAACTTAATACACGATCTTCAAGTTGATCAAATTACTACCTCCAAAACATTTTAGCTCAGAAGCTACTGGGGAAGTTCTTCACTGCCCTTGGATGATGTGTTGTTAATTATGGAGGCCTCTAACCAGCTTTTTACGAGAAACCTATCAATGCCCCACCCTCTACATCTCTACCTATCCCTGACACCGAGGTTTCCAACCCTGGCCCAGGGGCAATGGCTAACACCTGAAGACTGGGATATAACATTCCAACAGCTATACATGCTTGGAAAACCTGAGGTGTTTCTCAGTTGCACCTGTGCAGAGAAAAGGAGGGAATCAGACACCTCCTAACTTCAAAGAATCAACAGGGGGAGCTCTGTGATAAAGTGACCTCTGCAACAGAAAGTAGGGCCAATTACACACAGAGATCACTACCAAATCCAAGGCTCCTCCCACCCTTTCCCAGCAAGGTGCATTCCCCAAGACAGAGAATCTTAAAGGAAATTAAAAACAACAAAACAAAATAAAAATCCAAGCAAAGAATAAAACCCACTGGCAGTTGATCTCTATTTGGAGGTTGACTGATTGTAAAATGATTGCTAAAGAATATTATTCTGGCTGGGCACGGTGGCTCACGCCTGTAATCCCAGCACTTTGGGAGGCTGAGGCGGGCAGATCACGAGGTCAAGAGATAGAGACCATCCTGGCCAACATGGTGAAACTCTGCCTCTACTAAAAATACAAAAATTAGCTTGGGCGTGGTGGCCCGTGCCTGTAGCCCCAGCTACTTGGGAGGCTAAGGCAGGAGAATCACTTGAACCCGGGAGATAGAGGTTGCAGTGAGCGAGATGGGGTCACTGCACTCCAGCCTGGCAACAGAATGAGGCTCCATCTCCAAAGAAAAAAAAAAAAAAGAATATCATCATTCCAGATTAAATACTGGGCATGCATCACTCACTGTGTGCCTAATGCAAAGCTTCTCTACACCAGGAACCCTAAATTTCTAAGTAAATTCCTACAACTTCTGACATGGGCAGGGTGAACCTCAACACTAGCCCCAGAAGTTTTCCTTCCATCTGCCCCCTCTCCCCGTGCCCCATAATAAGTTCCCAACCAGAACTGCTGCCAAGTAGAAAAATAAGCTACAATCACTCAATTTCTAAAAGTTAACATCTATGATGGAGAATCTCCTGCATGGGAAGCACCATGTAGATGTCACACTGCATACCACAGACACTGTCCCCCACCCTGAAGGGGTATATAATCCTCCTAGCAATTAAAGAAAAGCAACATCATTAATCCATACATTTCGCAATTGGCCTTGGAATGATCTTGTCTTGGCTACATAAATAGCCTCAAGAATAAAGAGATTTAAAATGGGATTAAGCTGCACAGAGGAAAAAGCTAAGCATTTTTATCTACTACAGTAACAGAAGAAATACAAGAAACTACTCAAGGCCTAAGGTCTGGCACATAAGCATCCAAACACCTACTGAATAGGGAGGAGCATAAACATGCAGAAATATACCAGCTGTATATATGCATATACTCGTATAACACTGGACAATCCTCCTTGCTAATAGAGGAGAATGTTTAAGTATTGACTGTATTTCTGGCACCATGGCAGGCTCTTCCATACAGTATCACATTTAATCCATACACTGACTCCACACATTTCAGCCTCACATCGTATACAGGGAAACTAGCTCAGAGAGGTCAAGCAACCTGCCTGAGGATCTCAGCTACAAAGTTATGAGGGCTATGATTCAAGCAAACCCTGCAATGGCTCCAAGGCTCCTAGTCCTTCTATGGTCTAAACTCAACAATCCAGTAACAATACCTTCCTCTGATCCAAAGGCTGCAGCATCATTCTCCAAAAGTCACTAACTTGCCACAAAAGTCAACATTATTTATGCTGCTGTCAGTGCCTGAACATCACAAAGCAGCTCATCTTCAGAATGACATGCCCTGTAATTTGCTTTCTCAAACTGAGGGTAACCAAATGTTGGGTGACCAACAGGTACTCTTTCAGACTATCAAAAGAGCCACTTTCTGCTATCGCTGCCATCACTTCAGGTAGTAGAATACATATTCCCTGATGGCATACATGCCATACATAGTGTTCCTGTGTGTTGACAGCAAGCTCTTGTAGGGTAAATGCACCAGAAAGCAGTAACTTAAGCACATCCCCAGAATGACCCATATGGCAGAGGCACCTGAATGTGTGTTCTGAGATAGGGAATTCTGGAGTGGCCAGCCTGGAAGCTCACGTCTTGTAGACCAAAAATAAAATTCGAAGCCTCCCCCCAACCACCTGATGGACCCCTTCTCTCAGCCAAGGGCATCCCAAAGTTAGCCTGAAAAACTGATTCAGGCCATGATGGAAGAGAGGGTCAGACATGCCTCATTATACCCTCCTCCCTTTTTGAATTCAGGAAAAGCCAACCAGCATTAACATCAACATAGACCTTAAGTCTGATAAGAAACATTTACAGTCTATTCTCTCTGAAGCCTGCTACTTTGGAGGCTTCATATGTATGATAAAACTGCAGTCTCCACAACTCCTTAACATAACGCAGACATTCCTTTCTATTGATAACTTTTTCAACCAATTGCCAATCATTTCTTTGTTTGTTTTTGAGACAAGGTCTCATTCTGTCACCCAGGCTGAAGTGCAGTGGCGCTATCATGGCTCACTGCAACCTCGACTTCCCGGGCTTGAGTAATTTTCCCATCTCAGCCTCCTGAGTAGCTGGGACTACAGGGGCATGACACAATGCCCAGTTAGTTTTTGTATTATTATTATTATTATTACTATTTTAGTAGAGATGGGGTTTCGCCATGTTGCCCAGGCTGGTCTCGAACTCCTGGGCTCAAGCAATTATGCTCACCTCAGCCTACCACAGTGCTGGGATTACAGGTGTGAGCCACTACCCCCAGCCCAGAAAAATTTTAAATCTACCTATGACCTGGAAGCCCCCACTTTGAGTTGTCCTGCCCTTCCAGATCAAAACAATGTAAATCGTACATGTATTGATTGATGTATTATGTTTCCCTAAAGCATATACAAACAAGCTGTACCACCTTGAGCACATGTCATCAGGACCTCCTGAGGCTTTGTCACAGGCGTGTCCTTAACCTTGGCAAAATAAACTTTCTAAATTGATTGAGACCTGCTTCAGATACTTTTGAGCTCACAATCTGAGCTCTCATCCTATCCTGTGGAACCGGGGCTGTACAGAGGATTAAGGCCCTGAGTTTTGGGGTAAATGAAGGTTGCCAGGTAGAAGTTATTAAGGGGAGGGTGCTAAGTGAAAATTCTATACAAACTGCATGCTGTCTGCAAGGGTTGCTGTTTTCCTGTCAAGCCCACCACCACTGGACCGTGTGATTTCCCTGCCCAGCCCACCACCACTGGGCCATGCAGATACATTGTCCAGCCCGCTGCCACTAGACCGTTTCTGTGATTAAGGTGGTTCTTCTATTCAGCTCACTGCCACTGGACACTCTTCCTTGGATGAAAGCCCCTAATAAAACCCTACATCTCATTTGCTGGCTCCAGGTCTTTTATTTGGCCTTTTGAACCTGGTGCCCTCCCTACTGAGGTTGACAGGGGTTTGGCATGACAACTCTAATTTAACTTTATTCTTCACGCTTTCCTCCCCTTCTCTTTCATGGCTCACTGTGCCTAAGCTTTACAAACAATATGGTTTATGATGAACACCTGCTTTCCTTTGAGATTCTGGAACTTTGGTACATGCTAAGCAGAGCCAGCCCCAGTAAAAACCCTAGGCTCCAATGAGCTTCCCTGGTAGATGACACTTCACACGTGTGGTTACAATGCCACATTGGGGGAATTAAGCACATCCTGTGTGACTCTACTGGGAGAGGACTCTTGGAAGCTATGCTTGGTTTCCTCCGGACTTTGTCCCATGCACCTTTTTCTTATGCCGATTTTGCTTTGCGGCCTTTTGTTCTAATACATCTTAGCCATGAGTATTACTAGATACTGAGTCTTGAGTCTTCCTAGCAAATCACCAAACCTGAGGGTGGTCCTCGGGACTCCTGACACACCCTATATCTAAAAAGAATGCCTTTAACCTGTCTTTCAAAAGCCAGTGGGAGCCATAGGAAAGAGCACACTTCATCCCTACCACGCCCTAATGATCTCAATGTAGTGCTATAAACTATAGCCCAAAGTCTTCCAGTTAAGTGCAACTTTACTAAGAGGGACATGAGACCATTTAGCCAGAAAAGGCTCCCTCAGATCTCCAGACTTAACCAACTGCCAACTTGTCGTCACCACCTGGACAGCATATAGGCACCTCCAACATAATCGACCCCAAACACCTCTCTGGATTCCCTCCCCTCTTTCCTAAGCAGTGACACATGGACTTGCTCAAGCAAACAAACAAACAAACAAACAAACCAGCAAGAAGTAAGCCTTGGTTTTCTTTCCCTCACTACCCTTGTGCCTATTTAGCCCATCAGAAAGTCCTGTTTCTAATGGAAATAAATCTTGAATGTCTTTCTGGCCTACTCATTGCCTTTGCTCCAGCCACTATCATTCCTCATCAGGCTTACAACAGCCTCCTACCTGGCCCTGCTGATCCTTCCACTCTTGTGCTCATACAACCTGTGCTCATTCTGCACACCCACAGTTTTAGAGATGGAAAACTGACCACTTTGTTGCCCTGCTCAAACCCTCCAAAGGCTTCCCATCACACCAAGAAATAGTGATTCCTTGCCCTGGATCATCTGCTGGCCCTCCTGTGGTCCAGCCTCTGCCTGCCTCTTGCCCCGACACTCATGACACTCCAGCCACTCTAGCCTTTCTGTTCCCACACATGCCACACTCACGATCCCTGCTGTAGTATCCAGGCACTAGCTAGGTTCTCTGCCACATAGCAGGCTGGCTACCTGTCATCTCAGATCCCCCCGAAGAGGCTGTCTCAGCCATCAAACCTAAAGAGCCCTCACCACCATTCACCACCCCATTACACTGCCTTCTTTCCATCGAGGATGTATCTTGCCTACTGCCACAGGGATATCTTTTTACTGTTTGTCGCCCCCACCAGAATGTAGGCTTATGAGCACAATCGGGGCCGCTGGTGACTTCAGAACCTAGAACTGTGCCTGGCATATGGCAAGTAAGTAGTTCAATACTGGTTAACATATGGGAACTCACTGAGACGTGGAAAAAGGCTTCTCTTGATCTCAACCTTTTCTCCCCACCCACCTCTGCTGGTTAACTGAAGTTTAAAGCACCGACTCAAGTTCTCATGACAGAAACAAAAAGGTACTATCACTGCTCTTGGAGGAGCTCAGAGTCTAGTAGTTCCAGATCCATCACCACTTTTCACACCCCCACATCCACTTGCACAGATGCCACTGATACCAAAACACAGCACTAAACTTGGTAGCTCTAACTCTTCCATCCTGTCACCACTGTTGGATCATGAATCGAGCTGCAGTGACCCCCAGCATTAACTTTCTTCATCCTCTTTTTGATAAGAGCACTCTCCTACATTCAGGTGGGACACACCCAGCTAGATTACATATCCCAGACTCCTGAGCAGGTAGGTGGGGCTATGGGGTCAATTTCTGACAAACAGGAGGTGGATGGAAGTGGCATGCAAATTTGGAGTCATAGCTTTTAAAAAGAAGCAGTTATCATCCATGCTGCTTCCCACTTTTCACAGGCTGGAATCGAACTAGAAGTTATAAGGCAGCTCCCACCACAATGGCAAGGCTAACATCCCGCAAGATGGTACAGCTACGAAATAGGAAGACCCCAGTGAACAACCTCATGGAGGAGTCAACCACCAGCCCTGGACTATTAAATGAGAGCACCATGAACTGAGTAGCTGTATTTGGGGGTCTCCCCATCAGCAGTTTAGCCTCTGCCGTATATAATTCCTGAAATGAAAACTCATCAGTATGAGAGGAGAGTCAGATCTATGTTTAGAAATGAAAAGCTCACCCAAGATACAGTAAATTGGAGAGGCAAAATGCTAAAGACTATGCACATTATGATCCCATGAGTGAAGTTTTATTTAACAAGAATATATAAAATGCTTTCATGTATTATACATGAGTTTATATTATATAAACATGTATAAGTATCATGTATATAATTGTAAATATTTTAAAAATTATAAAAATTAATAGAACTGTGTCTAAGAAATGTTAACAGTGCCTCTGGAGTTGTTAAAGAGGCTAATTTGTCATACCACATTCACAGAGCTAAGAACACCACCTTGTATATACGAAGCACTCAAGTACGTAAAAATAAACATTCACCTTGTGTTTACATGTGTATACACGTACACACAAATCTGGGAGGGACTGCTTTGTAGGCAATGGATTCCCAAAGCTCAACATCAAGATTTCATTGGCATCACCTAATACTCATTTAAAAAAAAAAAAAGTTGATGCACTACTGATGCCGACCCTTGCCCTGACAAACTAGGTCAGCTCTAAGGGATGGGGCTTCAAGGTTCCATTGAACAGTTTGGTTGGAGCGCCTGGAGCAGATAAAAAGATACAGCGCTAGCTAATCAGGAGACCTCAGCCCTCGTCCTGGTTTTGCTGTTAACTCGTAATTAACCTTGGCAAGCTACTTTCTTTCTTCAGCCTGCCTACATTTTCCCATCTGTAAAATGGGAGATAATGTGAAGTCCTTTATGGCACAGCTGCCTTGTGAGGGGGGCAGGGGATCCACGCTGCTTTGAACAAAAATTCCCCCATAAGTATTCCCCAAATTCAGTTGCTAACTGGCAAAAGAAAAAAAATAGCACTCTGATTAAATATAAGGATACAAGTTCTCCTCCAAAAGTAAAAGGCTCCTCAAACAAGGGACTTAGAAGGGAGGAAGAGGGGAAATGGATTACAGAAAACTAGAAAATTCTCAAGTATAAAGAAAATAAGGAGTCAATTATGAAAAGCACTGCTAATATTATCCATCCCTTGTAACCTCTGTGCTTACACATTTTACAAAATTGGTTCACATTACATGCACACTGTATCCTCACTCCACTTACTAGATTTTAACTATATCTATGGTTAAACGTTCCTCCAATAATTTTTGATGTTGTAAACAACCTATCTCACTGATGTGCCAAAACCATCTCTCTACCGCCTGACATTCCTTCCAGTTGTTTCCAATGCTTCTGCCCTTTGAAGAATCGTTAACAACGAACATGCTTGAACAGTCTGAGACTGTGCTAGCTGGATGTTTCCTCCAGCAGATTCCCCAGCCTTGGGTATCAGTATTCAGTTAAGATATGGAGACTTAAGCAAACAGCTGCCTACATTTGCAGCTACAAAGCTGTGTCTGTTTCCTGTGCTGTTGCAGGTAAGAAAATGGTAGCCAATTTACATCCTGTTCCTTGTCTCCTTGCTCATGTGAGGGTGTCCAGGGTTTGGGCTTCTGAACTGACTTTCTATGGAAGCCAACTCCTCCGAAGAAGTAAAAGACACACTGCTTTAACTATAAGGCTAGCTTTGTGAGTTGGAGGTTATTGATGTATGAACATTTTCTAGTTTTCAGTGAGTAAAGAGGGACGGAAGGTTTAACCTCTAGCCGGGGGTTAACTTTCAGCATCAAGTTTCTATTCTAGTTGGACACAAGGATTTCATGGTCAAACTAAATCTCACCACCTTGATACCTGGAGCTGCATCCAGTCAAAGAGGATAACTTTCCAGATGGGGGGGAAAAAGGTAACAACATTAGATAGTGCAAGAGCAGTAACTCTTCCCTGCTAGAGCTTCTAAGAAATATTGCTAACCTGTCATTAGGAATTAAGGTGAAAATCTAGCACAGGTCCTCGATCCTTTAAACACAATTCCAAAACCCAGAAGACTGAAAACCGAAAGCTATATTTGGCAAGCAACCAAACAACTGCGTTCACTTGGTGGCAAGCCTGATCTGAATTGACATGAGGCTCTTTGCAGCTTTATCATCAAACTTAGCATGCCTGTTCACATGTTTTGCTGAGGTGGTTTGATGTGTCTGCTGTTCCAATCCCCTGGCGGTGCTACAGTATACATGGTAGGTGCTCAGTACCTTTCCATAGCTCCACTCCCTTTTATGGGATGGATTGTGTCCTTGAAAAAGATATGTTCAATTCCTAACCCCATATACTTGTGAATGTGACCTTATTTGGAAATAAGTTCTTTGCAGATGTAATCAAGTTAAGATGAGATCATTGGAGTGGGCCCCAATCCAATACAACTGCTGTCCTTGTAAGAAGGGAAAATACAGACAGAAACATACAAGGAGAAGATGACCACATGACTTCAGAGGCAGGAAATGAAGTGCTGCAGCTGCAAGCCAAGGAACGCCTGGAGCTACTAGAAACTAGAAGAATCACAGAAGGATCTTCCCTGGCCAGAGGTTTCCAAGGGAGAGCAGCCCTTACCAACACCTTGATTTTGGACTTCTGGCCCCTCCAGAACTGTGAGAAAATTAATTTCTATTGTTTTATGCCACTCAGTCTGTGAAACATTGTTACAACAGCCTTGGGAAACAAACACACCCGACTCCCACCACCAAAAAACCTAAATTCTAAAACATATCTGGCCTCATGGATAAAAGACTGTGGAGTTATATTTTAATATTTAGAATTTTAATATGCTACTTTATTCTGAATATTTCAAAGTAACTGCAGGTTTTTCAATCTTGGTTTCTGGCAATGGTATTTACCTAAATTTGTGATGATTTTGTAATAGACTGCTAATTTTTTTAAAAAAGGAGAAGGACACAGTACACATATTTAGCTTTTAAAATTATCAAAACAGAGCTGTTAAAACAATCCAAGTACATCTAAAATCTTCTATATGAGAATGAATGTTCCCCATTCCTATGATGTTGAGGCAGTAGCACATTTAGACACAATACAGCTGTCAAAATCTCAAACGCTGCAAAATCAACCATGGTCAGTGAAGATCTATGACATCTAATACTGAAAGAAAATAAAGTGAAAGAATGATGAAGCATGTCTGAAGTGTAGGCATTCATTTCCTTACACATTTACCTAGCAAACACACACACACACACACACACACACACATCCCTACATAGATTCCATATGCCAGAAGGCACAGGGAATATAATAAAACTATAATGAGACAGGACCTTACACTCTAACAGGAATGTAACAAAGGCACAAATTGATCTTCTCCCAGTTCTAAAATGTTTTCTTTGGCACTAAACTTGCCTTTTGTTCTATCCAACCAAGACTACAGTTTCTGTAATTTTATCATTTTTATCAAACATATTAAAATTATCACATTGAAATCCTCCGTTTATAGAAAGGTGGTTCATGGATTAACCAAAGATATACAGAGATCAATATACAAAGATATTCACAGAAATGCCATCCATACCAATGCAAACAACCAATTCACTAACAGTAGGAGACCAGTGAAGGCAGAATGCTCCCTCCTGCAAACTTTGCCTCAAGATGTCTACATTTGAATCCCCAGAACCCATGAAAATGTTACTTACATGCAAGGGGGAATTAAGGGAACAGATAGAATTAAGGTTGCCCATCAACTGACTTTAAAATAAGGAAATTATCCTGGGTTCTCTGAGTGAGACTCGTATAATCACAGAGGTCCTTTAAAATGGAAAGTGGAGGCAGACAAGAGATCAGAGTGATGCCTAATGACAAGGACTTGACTTGCCATTGCTGGGTCTGAGGATGAGGAAGGGGCCATGAGATGCAGATAGCCTCTAGAAGTTGGAGAGGCAAGAAAATGGACTCTCCTCTGGGGCTTCCAGAAAAACTGCAGCCCTGTCACACTCTGATTTTAGCCCAGTGAGACCCATATTGGACTTCTAACCTACAAAACTATGAGATGATAAATCTATGTTATTTCAGGCCACTACATTTGTAATAATTTGTTACAGCAGCAACAGGAAACCAATATAGGCACTAATAAATGATGATTAACCCTGACAATGAAATAATATGTTGCCATGATTAAGAACAAGTGAAAATTGTCATGATATGTGTTCAGTTGGGAAAAAACATGCTGGGAACCACAATATGACCCAAATTTTGCTTAAAAGGTTCACACCAACCCTCGGAGATGTGAGAAATGACTAGAAGCACATAAACCAGAATAGAGGTGGTTGTGAGGGATGGCACTGATGACCTAGTATCTATATAATGAACCTGTTTTCCAAATTTTGTCCAAAAAATAGTTATTTATCATCACTAAAATATATTTAAAGTCTGGTAGAGATCAGCTCATCAAGGGTGGCTGTTACAGGGTACTCAGTGACTGAACCAGGAAAGGTTTGGGACAGGTGAAGTCTTTCTGAATTGAACACCACATAGAGGAAAAAGAATGTTCGAAGGGCACAGAAGTTCAAAGGTTCTTGTCCAGGTGAGCTTCAAGGACAAAGACCTTTTTTATCTTTCTGTCTGTGAATGCTGAGTCCTGCGTACAGTTGGCACTTCAAGCACTAGCAGTTCATCTTAAAGTTGCTGACCTGCTGAAAACTACATCACAAGTCCAAGCTGCACCTCCTAAGGAACCAAAAACTGTTTAATTCTCTAGTTACAACATGGCAAAGTTTGAGTTAGTGGTCTGCACCGACGCTATTATTCCATCAACCCTAATATTTTTAGTGTGTGATTCTGGAGAACGCAAAGTTTTTCAGGAACACATGTATCGCATTAAGACAGAGACCTCTGTACGCAATTTGATGTTTAAGCCCTACAAAGCAAGTTAACTAGGTAAACTAACCAAGACAAAAGCTCTGCCCAGCCCAAGCCTGCCATATGACATTCTGAATGTGTTTCATGATATTATGCAAAGGAAACTGCTATTTGGACATTAATTTGAGACTATATACTCCTATCAAAATACTAAATTCTGCAATCCCCAAAAAAAAATAACGGTTGTTAAAAAAAATCTTAACAAATTTGCAATGCCAAGCATATGGCCAACAAGCCTACACACATACACGAGTGCATGCACACACGTCTTTTTTTTTTTTTTTTAGACCGAGTCTCATTCTATCGTCCAGGCTCACTGCAACCTCTGTCTCCCAGGTTCAAGTGATTCTCCTGCCTCAGCTTCCCTAGTAGCTGGTATTACAGGCATGCACTATTATGCCCGGCTAGTTTTTGTATTTTTAGTAGAGACGGGGTTTCTCCACGTTGGCCAGGCTGGTCTCGAACTCCTGACCTCAGGCGATCCACCCGCCTTGGCCTCCCAAAGTGCTGGGATCACAGGTGTGAGCCACTGCACCCAGCCTCACACATCATTTTTTAAAAAATCACTGATGCATTACACGCCCAGCTGCCTCACTAAATAGATTATTTGCCATCACCATTCTGTCACCATAAAAGTTTCTAACATTTTTGAAAAGGCTCCCTTACCCAGAAAGGATACCAGGCCCAGGTGTGATTTTTTTTTTCTTAACTAGGCAAGGTCCACCAAACTTTTAAGATAAAGGTAGCTGCTGTGTTATATAAACTACACCTGTTAAGGGGAAAAAAAAAAAAAAAGCTATCCAAAAGTAGCCCTGCTTCCAAACTGTCCTAGCAAAAAACCCAAAGGCCACTTTTATATAGCACATATACAGAAATCTTGAATAAAATATTAGCAGCATGAGCACAGCAATGTATTAAAATTAAAAAAAAATTATAAGCTGGTAGAGTTTATCTCAGAAATAAGTGGATAATTCAACATTAGACAATTGTATTTCATTACATTGAGATTTTTAAAATACAGTCATGTGTTGGTTAATGACAGGTTATGTTATGAGAAATGCATTGTTAGGTGATTTCATCATTGTGTGAACATCAAAGTATACTTACATAAACCTAGATGATATAGCCTACTACATGCCTAGGCTATGTGGTATGGCCTATTGCTCCGAGGCCTGTACAACATGTTATTATACTGAATACTGCAGGCAATTGTAACATGAAGATTAGTATTTATGTATCTAAACATAGAAAAGGTACAGTAAAAATATAATATTTTAATCTTAAGGGACCACTGTCTTACAACAGTCCATCGCTGAAATGCCATTATGCAGTGCATAATCATCTCGATAGATACAAAACATTTGACAAAATTCTGCTCATTCACAATGGCAAAACAAACATCCTCCATCTAGGCATCTACCAAAAGCTTTCGTCAGATAACATATTTAATAAAGCACCAGAATCACTCCTGTAAAGTTCGAAACAAGAGTAGGATGTCTGCTATCATCAATATGACTCAACGTAGTACAGAACATCCTAGCTAATGCAGGAAATAGAAAGAAAATAAATGGAGGTGGTTCTTCTGTTAGGGCTAGGTTCCAAGGTTAGGATGTAAATGGGAAATGGCAGAAAGTCAGGTTCTCTTTGATTATGATACAGCTGGGGTAGGGTCAGGGAAAACGTTTCTATAAAAAAATCTGCACCAGTGGAAACCCGCACCAGGTCATGGAAACTGATGCGGCCATCTGAGGGAAGGAGACTGACTCAGGGCCTACAAATGTTTGTGGAGCAAGAGAGACAGTGGAGGAGCCAGCACTGTCTAAATTATCCCTCTCTTCTGTTTAGTAGGCATACACAACGGAATATGTTAAGTTAAATGTGAGTATGACCCCATTCTGTGGTAAGAGATTGAGAGATGCTAGAAAGGAAGAGACACAAAACTGTCACTCCAGACATCCACCGACAACGTGCAAGAAAACCAACCAATAATTGTTCATCAGGGTAACCAGAGCCAAGTAACAACAACAAAAACACAAAACAAAATCACTTCTAAATACAATGAGAAAGTAAAATTTTAAAAATCTTCACAATGGCAAGAACAAAGCAACAGAGAAAATACTAAAAACCTGTAAATCCTGTAAAAGTGTTTTCAAAAATACTTGAAAGTGTTAAGAGGGTACACAACGAAGTTTCGGTATCTATGGAATTTAGATGCCATTTCAAAGCATCTCAATGGAATAAATGGCCATATACTGTGTTTAGACAAAATTAGACAGTACCTCAGTTCCTTAGTATCTTAAGGAATAAGAAGTTACTAAAGTTCAATCCTATTTTAAGAACACCCATATTATAAACTATAGAATTATGAAAAACAAGAGTCTAGAAATTTTTCTTGAGAAACAAATAAGTATCCAGGAGTTAATAGGATGCTCACGGCTAGACCTCATTATTACAAATATGCACAAGAAGCCCTACACTTGACAGCAAAATGTCTACATTTCCAGCTCCCCACTTGTTTATTTCATCTACTTGAATTGGTCTGAGTTTTGATTCCATTGATCCAAGCACTCCTCTTCACCTTCCTTCCCTTTCCTTTCTTGAATACTGTCAGGCTGGATACTGTAAGGGAAAACTCACCATTCATATCAGCCAGTTTCACAATCTATCCCATGAAACCAAATGAGAAGGAATTCACAGCTGCAGTTTATGGATAAGGCTATGTAGCAAAACAGGGGTGCCAGAAATCAGAAGGTTCAATGCCCTGTTAGACAAGAAAATTAGAAAAGTATGTTCTGGTCAAGTCACATCCCAATCCATGTGAAAAGATTCAGGAGTCTAAGGTGACCCAGAATGTGACACACAAACCCCTACCCCTTCACAACCAATCATAACATTCAGCTCACCAAAGTATCAAGTCTTCTACTTACACCCTGCTTTAAAAAGGGTCTTATGACTCTTATGAAAAAGACTTATGACTCTTATGAGAGATTTCAGTGCCTCCATGGGGCATCCCAATGAAGTTTTTTTGGATGAAGAGCCCCCTTTCAGAAATTTTTTTTTCATAGGCAAGGAATTATTTAACAATTATGACTATTCGTTTAGGCCAAGCCATAAGGGAAAAGAAAGGAAAAGATGCAGTTTGTGTGCTTGGAGGGAAGGGATATCTTCTTGGTCACCTCAAATCCATTTGAGAAGCAGGTACAGTATAAATTAGCAGTTATCATCTCACTGAGAGATCCAATAATTATTTCACAAGGGAACATTAAGAAATTTGGGTCACTATTATAATCATCCTCACTCAACAGGTAAGGAGCGAAGGGTCAAGTGTGATTACGCAATTGCCAAAGGTCCACATGACTTGACAAGGATTACCTAAAACCTTCAAAAGCAGTCCACACAAGGCAACCCCAGTCACTTAAGAAGCCTGAAAACAAGGATCTAAAGGGTGATGTTCCAAATATACTTCCTGTTCAGAACACTTACTTAGTATCTTAAGGAATAAGAAGTTACTGAAGTTCAATCCCATTTTAAGAACACCCATATTATAAACTATAGATTTATGAAAAACAAGAGTCTAGAAATTTTTCTTGAGAAACAAATAAGTATCCAGGAGTTAATCAGATGCTCACAGCCAGATCTCATTATTACAAACGAATCTGACACTTACAGCTAACTCACATCATTCTACAGCAGGAAGGACACAAGCAATCTCATTAAACATCTACACCAAACAAGGTCACTGTGAGACCATGACAAAGTGAGACAAAACAAGATCACTGTGAAACCCACAAAATACAAACATACCCCATTCTCGGCAAAATTGAGTAACCACTACTTCTTTACTAATTATAGCTGTAGCCTGGCTCTGATCTGCCTTCCCTAAAGGTACTGAGATACCCAATCACAGAATCGCTCCCACTTTCTGAAAACACTCAATCTAAAAAGAACCTTTGCTTCCCTGCTTCCATCAACCCTTCCCAATATTACTCAACCAAAGCCCAAAGTTTCCAATAGGTTCTTTCTAACACCCCTTTCTGCTCTTTAATGTGTTTTCCCCTCAATGCAATGAACAATAAACCCAAGCTTGTTCAATATGTGCCTAGAGGTCTTTGTCTGAGGGCACAAATGATTCATCACTTTACCAATTTCCCTTTTCTTTCACCATCAGGCTCCCTCATACATTTCCATTTTGATAAAACCGAATTTAACTTCATCTGCAAATAAACTTTTCAGGATCCTAGCTATTGCATAGAAGCATGCTACATCTATAAGAGAAAATGTCTCTGGCAGAGGCTCTGAGTCCATCAAGATTTTTAATCCATTCTTTAAAAAATACTGAAGACATTTCCTTCTTAATATACAGAGAATCCTCTATACCAAGAACTCTGAAAACCAGGTAGCTTTTTCTTCTAATGCTCAAAGCATGGCAGACCACGATGACACTGAGAGGACCACATTTTCCAATTTTACAAGTTCTGAAAATACCAACTGTATACTCAGGGGATTTTACGGCCCTATAGTAACAAATGGTTTTTCTGGACACTCTAGGTTCTAAGACCCAATCTCCGACGGGAAAAGACCAACAATATAGATAAATCCCACAGACATAATGCTGGGAGAAAGACATCAAACACTTTAAGAGTACACACTGTTTAATTCCAGTTAAGCGGAGTTCAAACTCTGCATAGTGGCTAACCTTGGAGGGATAATGACTGGAAGAGGGCACAGTGGGGTCCAGGTATTAGTAATATTCTGTTTCGTGATCTGGGTGCAAGTTATACATGTGCCTTCAATCTGTGAAAATGAATCAAAATGTACATTTACCATATATGTATAAGTTATACTCCAAAAAAAGTTTTTAAAAGGAAAAGATAAAAGTGGTAGCATGTCACAGAGCAGCCTCCACTTAACTGAGGCTCTGAAAGTGGCATATGTCCACTATTTAGGCCAGTTCCTTAACCTCTCTGAGACAGATCTTCCATCTGTAAATGAGGATAACTCTTATACTCACAGGCTCCTTTTGAGAGTTATGTGAGTTACTGCTTGTATTTAGCCTGGTGCACAGAGGATGGTGGTTCAAACCACTGATGTCCTGCTGTCCAGTCTCTGCCCAGTGCCACCTCTGTGCAACTCAGGAAGGAACGATCAGTTCTGACGTGATCAGAGATGACTACCTTTCTATAACCTGGCAGAGCAGAGCATCATCTGCCCCGCCCCCTGCTGCACTCCCTTTATCTCCTCCTTCCCCAACCAAAGCCCTTCAGTCCCACCCAGCAGGTCCCAACAGTCTCGTCAGCCATGTGCCTTCTGACTAAATCCACATCTTTCACCATAATAGCCATCTTCAACCAATACCTTATCTACTGTTTTCACTGTGTTATCACAGATGTCACCACTTCCTACCACTCACCACTGTTCCTGGGCCCCTGATACAGACAGTCAACCCCGCCCAGAGAATGAGAGGTCCAGGACAATCCCTGAGAAGTGGGTGTGAGCCAGAGTGCGATGTGTCCTGTAAGACTTCAGAATGGTTTTAAGATGAACATTCCGGCAGCACATTAATAAGAAAAAAAGAAACTATTGGGGCTTTACATAGGGGAAATTCCACCTTCTTTATCTTGGTGTCCCAGAAGGGGCATAATGAAGTGAGACAATTATGCCCCTTTCCTCTCTTAGGGATCAGCTGAGGGCCTACTAAAATTTCAGATTCATTTTGGGCTAATTTTTATACATCAATTCATTCTAAAATTCACTGGGGTGTTCTTTGCATAAATGTGTAAAATTTTAAAGGGAGAGGAGGCATGGATGGCCAGAGGAGAAAAAAAGTCCAATATTCAAATGAAGCCAAAAGTTGAAATTATACACATGCTAATCAACAGGTAGTATGCATTTTGAAAACTTCGCTGAACATCCTGGCTGCCTAGCAGTTTTTGTTGCCCCAAAGCTGAGGAGCTCTACTTGGTATTAAGACCAAAGCAAACAATTTTCTTGTGAGTCCTCATGAAGGGGACAATGTGTGATAGGGTAGATGTAACCTCAAAAATATCCTCACTCCACGTTCCTGTCCCTAGGAGGGGCACACTGAATACTTAGGAATACTTAGGAATGAAGTGCTCTTATATCCGAAACCTGCTTTCAGATGGTTGGGCAAAAGGGAACAGAAATAGAGAGGGAAGGAGAGGGAGGGAGAAGGAAAGCTGGGGAGAAGGAAAGGAAAGCCGGGGAGAAGGAAAGCCGGGGGGAGAAGGCAAGGAAAGCCGGGCGGAGAAGGCAAGGAAAGCTAGGGGGAGAAGGAAAGGAAAGCCGGGTGGAGAAGGAAAGGAAAGCTGGGGAGAAGGAAAGCCAGGGAGAAGTGGTGACATGGAAGTGGCAACCTTAAAAATTAGTGAAATTGGCCAGGCGCAGTGGCTCACGCCTGTAATCCCAACACTTTGGGAGGCCGAGGCAGGCGGATTATGAGGTTAGGAGAACGAGACCATCCTGGGTAACATGGTGAAACCCCGCCTCTACTAAAAATACAAAAAATTAGCCAGGCGTGGTGGCACGCACCTGTAATCCCAGCTACTCAGAAGGCTGAGGCAGGAGAATCGCTTGAACCCGGGAGGCGGAGGTTGCAGTGAGCAGAGATCGTGCCACTGCACTCCAGCCTGGGCGACAGAGAGAGACGCTGTCTCAAAAAAAAAAAAATTAGTAAAATTAGGTGAGGGGTGTAACGGTGTTTACCGTATTGATCAACTTTAACTGAAAAAAAAGTTTAATTCAGTAGGAAAAAGAAAAAAAATGATATATTCGTACCCCCGAAACACAGTGAGTCCCAGGGACTTGGAAGGGTCCTATCAACTGGCTCCATTGCCCACTGTGGTCTCTCCAGTCTCGGTTCCATCAATGGACTCTGAGTCTTAGTCTTTGAGTTAAATACCATGTGTCTTTGCAATAAGCAGACAACACTGTCAGTTATGCAAAGGACTGAAGTATAGCAATGAGTGAAATATGACACTGGAAGCTACGGGACAGGGAACAAGGAAAGGAAATAAACTCTCCCTTTTATGACTTCCAAGTGAAATGATGGTATCAATACTTTGCAAAGGTATTGCAGAGTCAAAAACTAAGACATACTCGGATGTCCCTGATGAGCCAACTATCACACGTGATATTAGAAGCAATGCTAATACCATTCATGGGAGCCACCATCTCCCTCTCGCACTGTATTTAGAAATCTAGACTTTCCTTTTTCTTCTCTTTGCTCTTTCGAATTCTATCAGCTGAACTTATGTCAGCACAGGCTGATGATAGGGAAAAACTTAACGAATTAAAAAGTTTTACTGGAAGGTTACTCAAAATTATAAATCCTATCCAACTGGACCATAATATTAAAAGTTTATGTTCTTTTTGTTGGTTTGACATACACAAATTGGAGTCAACTCAACTGATTATTTAATGAGGAAACATACTTTCCTCTAAAACTCCCTAAACCATATTTGAGAACAGAGGGCTAAGATCCCTATCACATATACTGATGGTAATCAGGGTAGAGCCTGCTTTAAGAAACTCTGTATGCAGTATAAACTGGATAAAGTTTAATGTATTGTTGTCAGAGTTCAAAACCCTCACGTTTGAGAGAAAGCCCCAAACTTTGAACAAATTTCCCAACATTTTCTAGCATTTTTACAAAGACCACCACCTTCTTATGTGACTTGAGAGAGTGATCCATACAAACAGGAGACATGTCTTTAATGGGCTGCAAAAACAGTTTTAAACTCCTAACATCAACCAATCTGCAGATTCTTACTAAGAGAAGCATTTGGTACTAAAAGCCATATTATCTTTGTTCTCTCACTTACTTTTAAGCCATTTAAGCAAAAGAGGAGTTTAACGTTAAGAAAGTTGCCTAAGTTTCAGGAAAAAAATAAAGGTAAGTAACATGGCAATTTGTTCTAAGTAAAAGCAACCCCTTCAAAACAAACAAAAAAATAAGATGTTCCCTCCTACAGGACCAAAAAAAGAAGGCAAGCATATAAAAAGAAAGGATATCAGGTCGAGAAAGTGATGACAATAAGCAAAAGATGACTTACTGCTGCCCAAGTGAATACAAACAAAATTTCAAAAGCACAAACTGTAAAAACTGGTAATTCTACTCCTAGATTATCCTACAGATAATAAAAACCATTGCTAAGACTTGTTAAAAAATTTTTAAAAGAATGTTTCCTGTAACTTGCTTTACAGAAAGAAAGAGACTGAAAACAATCAACAGAGGAAGAGTTAAAGAGAGTGCTCCCATTTCCCAGAATACTTTACAGCAAGCCCGTGAAAAGAATGAGGCAATGCTATACCCAGTGATGGGGATAAACTCATGAGATGTGTAAAGTAGAAAAAAAAATCAAGATACAGAACATCATGTACAATGTGCTCCCATTTCTGGGTATCTTTTAAGAGGACAATATAGGCACACACTTGTATTTGCATAATATGTATCCAGAAAAACACTTAAGGCATAAGATGGCCCGGTGCAGTGGGTCATGCCTACAATCCCAGCACTTTGGGAGGCCGAGGCAGGCAGATCACTTGACGTCAGGAATTTGAGACCAGCCTGGCCAACATGGTGGAACCCCATCTCTACTAAAAATACAAAAATTAGCCAGGCATGGTGACACGCGCCTGTAGTCCCAGCTACTTGGGAGGCTGAGGCAGGAGAACTGCTTGAACTCGGGAGACGGAGGTTGCAGTGAGTTGAGATCGTGCCACTGCACTCCAGCCTGGGTGACAGAGCGAGACTCGTAACAACAACAACAACAGCAGCAACAGAAAGAAAGGAAACAAAGGAAGGAAGGAAGGAAGGAAGAAAAGAAAAGAGAAAAAAGAAAAGGAAAGAAAGGACAGAGAATAAGTGTGAATCAGGGAAAGGAAGAGAGAAATCTAGTTTGGATACATTTGTTATATCTACAATCCTTCCATCTTCATTCTTTCTTCAATACCCCAGCCATGTCGGGAGGTTTGCTTAACAAGCAGTAAATTATTTTGCCACATCTAGATTTTAAAACACAAAGGCTATTGGCAAAAACATATCCTAATGAAAAACTGTAAGAGAATGGATTAAAGTATCATTTTTGCAGGTCAAATTTATTCAACTAAAGAAAGTTCTAGACTGGCATGGTCCCCGGAATTTAAAAATCTACTCCTAATTTAAAAGCACATATGCCAACATTACCTCTTGAATTAAATTCAAGGAATAATTCAAGTCTAATTCAAGAGTGGTCTAATGCAGGTCCAATTCAAGATTCAGGACTGAGAGCCCTATCAGACCTGGCCCCACCTACTTCCAACTTCAGGCCACATCCCGATCTCACTCTGACCACAACTCCTCTTTCAGTTCCTCAAATCTGCCCTGCACTTCTGTCACTTTCAGGATTTTTTGCATAGCCTCTTCCCTGGACCCAGAACATTTTTTTTTACCAATTCTCTTTATGGTTAACTCTAAAAAAGATATACAGGGGATTGCAGCCTACATGTCACTTCAGGGAAGCTCCGTTGGCTGCCTTAAACTGGTCTGGTTCCCCCCATCATATCCTCCAAGAAACACATCTTTTGAAGGATTTATCACAGTTTCAATTCTGTAACTGTGAAATCAGTTGTCTGATGTCTATTTCCAACCCCACCCCGCCCCCCAACTAGAATATCAGCTGCCAGAGGCAAGAACTGTCTCAAAACCTCTTAGCACAATGCATAGAACAGCCTTATATACAGAATAACCTCAGAAATATTTGCAGAATGAACAAAGGTTTGTGATATGTATGTTATTTGTAATATCTGTGAGATGAACAAAGAAGACCGGCCAATATGAAAGAAGATTACACTTAAGGTCTGCAGCTTTAAATCTATCTTTAAGCAGGGGAAATGGAAAATACTGCAGAGTAAAATAAAACCACCAGATAAACAGAGCCTGAAACGGACCAGGATAGAAAAATAATGCCAATCACACTTGAATCCATTTAAGCAGCAGCTTCTGGAGGAAGAAGGAGGCTACAATAATAGTATCCAAAATAAACAATTCAGTAATTGATCAACTAGTCAGAGGAAATTATCCTAATTCAAGATCTTATATGAAATATAAAGTGTTATACAGAGAAGGATGAGGTAAAAAGACACCAGGAGATGTATCTAATGTGCAGTTGTGAGTTCAAGTTGTTTATGCAATTTAAAAGAATATCTGGCATCACTACTTCTATGCACTCTTCTGAATCTGTCTTAAATGCACTATCATTTAAACAAAAATACAAAAGCAGTCTGTCCTACTTTTTTCCAAAGTAAATATACAGAAAGGTTTTGCCATAAAATGTTAGCAATATTTCCTGTAGATTATAAATGACATCAAGAAACCATAAAAAAAATTTTTCACTGCGGCCAAAAAACACCGAAAGCCGAGTCAAAAGACAATTGACAGGTGGGAAATTTTTTTGCAACTCAAAACTGAAAAAAAAAGAGCAAGTCATTGTAATATATAGAGTTCTAAGAAAAATGGGTAAGAGAAAGACCAAGGTCCCCAAAGACAAACAAGAAAGGATATCAACTAGGCAGGTACAGAAAAAGAATACAAATGTCTCTTATAAACACGAGAAATGATGCTTATCCACCCCCTTGAGAGAAATGCAAAGACTGTACTAATATGTCACTGTCCATTTACCAGACTACCAAAATCCAGTTTGAGAAAACCCTCTGACAGTGCAGTATGGGGCCACATATCTCTCATATCCTACTAATGGAAGTGTAAATTGTACAAGCAACATCTATTCGAATTACATGTATATAGGGCAGTCGACACAACAATGTCACTTCTGTGAATTTACCAAGAAAGGCAGCATCAAAAAGTGAGGGAATTCCCTAGAATCAGCTAGCTTAGTTAGGTGTCAATTCTGGCTCTCCCACTCTCTGGGGTATGACTTCAGGCAAGTCACCCAACCCTCTCTGAGCCTCAGTTTCCTGTCTGTAAAATAAGGATAATATGCTACTGGCTACTTCACAGGACTGATGCAATGATTGAGTTAACATAAGAAAATGGTTGAAGAGAGTGGCTAGGAATTATCCCCTCTGATACACTCACCCACATACAAAATGACCTATGTTCAAGGTGACTGTGACATTTTGAGACAAAAGACTGAAAACACATTAAATGCACAATGGTAAGAGATACCCACACAATGGCTTACCATACAACTGTTTAAAAAAAAAAAAAAAAAAAAAAAGAGAAGTCTCCAAAATATAATTAAATGGCAGGGGGAGGGGCAGCACAGAATATAATATCATATACACCACCTTTTGTGTTAAAGGGAAGGGGACCAAATACCAAGTGATATCTTTCGTATTCAAAAAAATTATATTAAAAATATTTTTAAAAGGGGCATTATTTCAAACCTCAGAGGAAATTATCATATGTACTCACAAATGTATAGACTAGTGGTTCCCAATTTTTGTTGCTGGGTCAAAAGCAACATTGGAATTTCTTAGAAATTTTGGAATTGAATGCCCTTTGCTTGTAAGTGCTGAACTATCAGACCCTTTTTTTAACCTCCTCCTCTGCCAAGGAGCTAACAGAGGAGAAAGAACCCTAGCCTGGGTGTGAGGCCACCTCCCTGGAAATGCCAACTGTCCCATTTACCAGCACTGTTCCCTGGCCAATAATTTAACAGCATTTCACCTGAGCCCCAGATCCTTTATTTTTAAGGAGGCATACACTACCCACACCCACAGACTTGCCGTGAGACTCAAATGAAATAATTTAGCTGAAACCACTCCATAGATGCTGCCCAAGCTGCAGATTTCAGAGCTGGAGATTCTGGGCAAAGACTGCTTGTTATTCTACCTGTCCAGAAAACGTGTCTGCACATACTGCCCACAGCTTCCTGTCTGGGGCTCTCCAGCCCTGAGCAGCTTCACACACAGCACTGCGCCAGACTTTCTGGAAGCCATAGATGCCAGTCCATCTTCCGAGGGCATGACTCCCCACAGATGCTCAGACATTTCTCAGCTAGAAGCTTCCAGGGAAGGCTGGCTGCACAGGATGCCTCACTTCAGATTTCTCTATAGTAGAACCACATAAGCCAGGTCTGCTTCACACAGGTGAAGTGGTGACCTAAACTTTCTGCTGCTTCGTCATGGGGGCTGGGAAGCCAGTCTGCATACCTACTGAGGGCAGAACCAGCAAAACTGGGATGCTCAGAAGCTGGGGACCAGGAAACAGGGCAGCAGGTAAAAGGTCTCCAAGCCTGCTGTCAACAGCTTTAGGGAGGAAGGTTAGAGCTGGGGCCAGCAGCCTAAGGGCACAGGGCTTAATAGCAGAGGGGAGGCAAGGATAATACCTTTGATCACAGAAAAGCCTGTGATGTTTACCTTTCAAACACTAATTTCTCAGGGGAAAAATTGCTAATTTTGTCTGGTATGATAATGGTATGGTGGTTATAAAGTCCTTATCAGAGAGGCAAACTGAACCATTTATGGTGAAAGCATTTTAAGACTATGTGTCAATAATGGGTGAAGCTGGTGGTTTGTGGATTCACTCTACTTTTGTATATGCTTGAAAATTTCCATAATAAAATAAGCTTAAACAAAATCCACTATCATTATAAAAATAAATTTCACAGGAGGGATATGTGAGAAAAGTATTCTCACAGTCTGATTGCATGCCAGACAAGCAGGGCCATGAGATAAGCCCTCTAAGTCACTAATATGGGCAGCCATTTCTCCTCCCAGGGTATCAACATCCTCATCAGAGCTGGGGCCCTTGAATATCAAGGGACTCACGCATGCTTCACCCATCAAAACTGACTGGCACTGCCCATGAATTCCTTTTTAGGGCTATTGAGGCATCCCAAGGTGCTCCCCACTGGCTACATGGTGCATGCTCTGTGTCAGAAGCAGCTGGCCTGGAAGATATTCAGGTGCAGAGCTTCCCATCTGGCATTCCCTGCAGGAAAATGTGCATCAGCCATAAATGACAAATGACAACAGGGACACATGAGAACGCATTCTATGGGAGGGGCTTCTGAGGCAGGAGGAGGATGGATAGGAAAGACCTCAAATATCAATCCAGCCATTCTGGGCTGCATGGGATGCTACAAGTGAGCCTGCTGTTTCAAGCTGCCATGCCTTCATCCATGCTGATCCTTCTCCCTGGAATGCCCTTTACTCACGTTTTCCTGAAGGAATAAAAACCTTTGAGTCTTCCAACCTTCTGCTGTCCGCAAAGTACTCAACAGCTGCCCTGGCCAAACACAGTCAGTTCCATATTCATTCATTTCTTCCTGGGCCAGCCCTGGGTCTGTCTGGCCCAAGATGTCTCACTGCCCTTCTCTCCTGCTCTGCAAAGTACAGGTGACATCTGCAGGCTGCATCTCCCAGTTTCCAAAGTCAGCCAATGAGATTCAGCCAATAAGACGCACTAGCAAGAGATGGGAGGATGGAAGGGAGAACTCAGGGTATTTCTCCCCTTTCTCCAACTTGGGCAGCACCCACGTCTCAAGGCCCAGGGCAGTTCCAACTTCTTCTTGGTGACCGCAGCCCCTGGGCTCTGATAACACTACCTCCTCCCTTTATCCTCCAGAGGAGTTGTGAGAGCAGTGTTCTGCTCCTGCTTATCCCTGGGTTGTCTCATCACCTACCCCACTTCAGCTTCTCAGCAACTCTACCACTGGGATGACCAATCTCTGAATTACATTCTTCCCTCTCTACTCCACGTGGTTTGTTTTCCCGTGTGAACACTGAATGCTAAACTAGCCGTCTTCATTCACTCACCATGAGGACACTGCCTTCCCACAACTCTCCAAAAGGCTCTGAGCTCCTTCATGGCAGGCACAAGGTCTTCCTGGGCTTTGGATGCCAGGAGCCCAAGGCAGGGCCCTCAGTTATTGTTTATACCCTGCCTTGCTATCTTAAAAGGACATCTCAAGCACATGGTTAGCACTTAGGATGTACACGAAAAATGCTGGGTTAAATCAATGCATCCGTGCCTCAATGTACACAAGTTAAGGAGAAAGGCCACAAGAAGAGAAGACTCTTGGAAACACCTTTCAGGGACAGAAGGAGGATTCTTTTGACAGGAAATTGATAATGATTTGACACCCAAGAATTAAAGCAACTGCCCAAACTATAGGGCAAAGATTTTCAAAAAAAAAAAAAAACAAACAGCAGCAGCAACAAGGAAACGGTGCTATATTCCAAACTCCTACAAGGAATTTCATGGACCCTTACTGCTGCAGGTCGTCTTAGAAATACAATGTAGTGCGGTTAAGAACAGAGGCTCCTAAGCCAGGCTAAGGGATCCTACCCCCACCACTTACCAGATGAATGACCCTGGCAAGTTAACTTCTCTGCACTCCCGTCCTCTCCCTGGCCCTGTGGTTTTGTTTCAAGGGCTACATCAAGGTAGTGCACATCGGTCATTAGTCATTATCCACAGCATACTCCAAGGGTCTCAAACTCAACTGCCATTCGAATGGGAAGTAAATTAGCATGTGAAGCTGCAGAGGTGAAAAGCAACAGAGGGGCTGGGCGCAGTGGCTCACACCTGTCATCCTAGCACTTTGGGAGACTGAAGCGAGTGGATCACTTGAGGTCAGGAGTTTGAAACCAGCTTGACCAACATGGTGAAACCCCATCTCTACTAAAAATACAAAAAATTAGCTGGGTGTGGTGGGGGGCGCCTGTAATCCCAGCTACCCAGAAGGCTGAGACAGGAGAATCGCTTGAACCTGGGAGACGGAGGTCTCAGTGAGCAGAGATCTTGCCACTGCACTCCAGCCTGGGCAACAGAGCCAGACTCCGTCTCAAAATAAAAAAAAGAGAAAAGAAAAGCAACAGAGGGAGGTGATGCCTGCAACAGAGTAGAGGGCGTGGCCTTGCTCAGGCCTTTTCTTCAGAAGGTCTTTCACAACTCTAGAGCCAAACCCCTCACCTGCGGGCCAAATGCAAGCTGCTCTTCTACAAACCCTAAATTCTAAACACACTTTTCTCAGGAAGCTGAGGCTCATCAAAAAAGACATGACTGATGTCTCGTCCCGCAGAGAAGGCGAGGCATAGAGGCCCAGTTCTCCCAGTACCACTGCAGGCTGGCAAGGAAAGGAGACATAAAACAAGGGGTTTCGTAACACCTGGCCAAGTAAAGGCAGACACCTGAGACATCCAGTCAATGATGGCTTCCAGAGAGGAGGAGACTAGGAAGCTGGTGTGGAAGAACAGGAACTGTGAAAGCAAACTGAGAGCCGCTGAGGAAGGCGGCTGGAGGCACCATCCTGAGAAGACTCCAAAGAGCCCCACAAAACGAAGGGATGCTGCAAAAGGAGGGGATGCTGCAAAGGAGGGATGCTGCAAAAGGAGGGATGCTGCAAAGGAGGGGATGCTGCAAAGGAGGGGATGCTGCAAAGGAGGGGATGCTGCAAAGGAGGGGATGCTGCAAAGGAGGGGATGCTGCAAAGGAGGGGATGCTGCGTTGGCTTCTTCTCAGACAGCAACCTGGTCTCAGGTTTGTGGGGGAGGAAAACAGAAAAGGGAAGAAATGGGCAAGAAGCAAATCTATAATTATTGAATTGAGAAGGAAAAGGAAGAACTGTGCTGAATGCACCCTGAGAGCTTTCCTAAGTCACATCATTTATCCCCAAAACTGGAGAGCTAAGATACTATGATCACTTTTTAGAGAAGAGGGCAAGATGGCTTAGAGGTTAGCTAAATTGCCCCAGGTTCACACAGCAAGGAAGGGGCAAACAGATTTTTTTTTCTTTTTTATTTATTTATTTTTATTTTCTTTTTATTATTATACTTTAAGTTCTAGAGTACATGTGCACAACGTGCAGGTTTGTTACATATGTATACGTGTCATGTTGGTTTGCTGCACCCGTTAACTCGTCATTTACATTAGGTATATCTCCTAATGCTATCCCTCCCTCCTCCCCCACCCCCATGACAGGCCCTGGTGTGTGGTGTTTCCTACCCTGTGTCCAAGTGTTCTCTCATTGTTCAGTTCCCACCTATGAGTGAGAACATGCGGTGTTTGGTTTTCTGTCCTTGCAACAGGGCAAACAGATTTTTAAACACAGGTCCTCTAGGTTTTAGGACTATCAGATAAAACACAGGAGGCCCAGTTAAATTCGAATTTCAGATCAACAACAAATAATTTTCTAGTATATATAGGTGCCATGCAACATGTGGGACATATGTATACTAAAAAATAATTCACTGTTTATTTCTAATTGAAATACAGTTGTGCATCCTGCATTTTTACTTGCTAACTGGTAATCCTACTTGGTTTCCAAGTCGCTTCCGTTATTCCAAGTTCTGCTAAAGCACCCTAGGGTGGGAAAATCAGAAAGCAGTTAATGAATAAAATTGAAAGGAGAGAAAATTCACACAGCCTAATAGAGAATGCTAATCTGCAACACATAAAATAAAGAAGCATAAAAACAAAAGCAATAGAACCTATAGAAGACTTTGAGAACTGGGGAAAGAATACACTGTACTTACGGAAAGCAGTAAAGCCTACTGGTTTTCATTTGTGGCCTAACAAGCGAATCCCGGTTCCCTTTACACATCACTGTCAGGCAGCAATCACCCAGAGCTACGAGGCTCTGGGCCAAGTAAGAACCAACCACGGAAGGGATGACTGTCATTAGCACTAATCTTCCTTACCTGAAAAAGAGTTCAATGAGAAGGTGTCCAGACAAGTAGCATAGAGGGAGGCAGAGAAACCAAAAGGCTCCAATAGTTTCGGCTAGAGCCCCCACAACTCTGATGGATAGACAACAGCAAAAGAGGGAAGGGCAGTCTTGAGCTTACTTTAACTTGTTTATTTACAATGCAAGCAGAGTTCCTCAATCAGATAAAATACCCTCCTTGCCCTCTCTTAGCATCCCAAAAGTCAATACAACCAAAATATTAATAGTAGTTTGGGGAAAAGCATGCTCCTCAACCTTCAAAAAGTCCCCAGGCTAGAGAGCAACCCAGAGGCAACAAAGAAAAGAGGTCACTTGAGGAGTCCCTGGCAGAGAAAACTACTGCCTCCCACAGACCACCCTGGCCCATCACCAGGGGTTGTCCTTCCATCATTTGGCGACTGCAATCCTGCAAAGTCAGTCCATTTCAAAGATTCATGTTTTGGTTTCTGTTCTTTAAACCAGCAGCTAAGGAGAAGTGGCACTAGGGCGTTGCCCATCAAAGTCCACCTTCTAGAACCCATACTCCCATGAAAGAGGGTCAAAAGTCTCTATCAGAGAGGCCAGCTTTGACAGTCTTCGGTCTGCCGATAGTACTAAAGTCAGAAAACGTGTACTTTTTCAAAAAACACAATGGAAAGAGCTCTGTAACTGACCTATAGGGAAAAAAACCAGATCTTTTAGGAAGGGTGTTTACCTCCTGCAGTCCTGTTACTTTTACACAGCCACATAGACTGGTATAATCCTGGCTCACCAAACCCTCGGAAACCCGCTCAGTTCCCAGGCATCCGCAAGCACCAGAGAAACATGGGCCGTTAGAAGCCAGGCTGCGAGGCTCTCCAACCTGCGGTGCACACGGAGCTTGGTGCTGCCTCAACCACCCCCGCTCAGCTTTCAACAGGTTATTTTTCTATCATCATCTTATAGGATTATCTAGAGCAGGACTGATTTTGAAATATATTTTGGAGGACAATAGAAGGGGGTGGGGAAGTACTAATAATATTTAATATTTTCTACAGGAATAACTCACACATTACCCCAAAACTTTCCTCTGTGTATCAATCTCATTTGATCTTCATAACTGTGGGATGACAGCAAGATTTGTGTTAACTCTACAGTCTCTTATCAGGTAAGTAACCAAGGCTCAAAGGCCCTAAATGCAATATAACTTAGCTAGTAGGGTAGCCAGAATCTCAATTAATAAGCACATAAGTAAGTCCTGCAGGGCCTGTACGTCCTCTGCTGTGCCACACTCCTTTCACGCCATCCTGCTGCCCAGCACTAATACTGAGGGAAGGGGGTGGGGCTGCCCAGGAAGCTGACTCTAAAACTGAAAATAATTTCACAGATACTTATGCAGACCATTGCACAGCAATAAAAAAGAACTACCACTATATGCACTGCATGGATACTGTTTAATATTAGTGAAGGAACTAAGATAATCAAAGAATCCAGACACACAAAATACATTCTGTATAATTCCATTTATATGAAGTTCAAGCACTAGCAAAACAAATCTATTAAATATATTGAAATAAGTCAGAACAGGGTTACTTTTTGCGGGGGTCGGGTACTGACTGGAACACAGCACATGACAGTTTCAGGGGTGTTGACAATTGCATGTATCCTAAGCAGGGTGGTGGTTACACCAGTGATTTCATTTTTAAATTCACTGAGCAGCCGGGTATGGTGGCTTATGCCTATAATCCCAGCACTTTGGGAAGCTGAGGTGGGAGTATCGCCTGAGCCTGTGAGCTGGAGACCAGCCTGGGAGCTGGAGACAGCTGCAAAACACTGTGAATGTACTTAAAGCCACTGAATTGTATACTTACAAATGGTTAAAATGGTGTCAAAGCTGGCCTCTCATGTCTCTACAAAAAAAATCCAAGAAACAAATAGCCGGGCATGGTGGTGCACGCCTGTGGTCTCAGCAATTCAGGAGGCTGAGGTGGGAAGATCGCTTTGAGCCCAGGAGGCAGAGGCTGCAGTGAGCTGAGAGCGCCCCACTGCACTCCAGCCTGGGTGAAAGAGTGAGACTTTGTCTCAAACAAACAATACATACATACAGTGAGCACTGTTCGATAAATTTGTGCATTCAAAGTCTTATACTTTAAGTTATGATTCTCCATCGAAGACTTTACAAAGACAAGTGAGCAGTTCCCAAAATCAATTCCACAAACTTTATTGAACAGCTGTGTTAAGGTTATGGAAAACACAAATGACCCTTCAAATGGTAGGGTCTTTACATGGCAGTCACCATGCAAGGTACTGTCCAACTGCTGTGTTCAATCTCCTGCTCTGCTGCTTACTGCGATCTTCAAAGGGTTGCTGAGACTCCTTGTGCCTCATGTCTTTCATCGGTGACACTGAGATCACAAAGGGTTGTCCTGAGGAGTCAATGAGTCCCTAATGGTAAAGGGTTGAGAACTGTACCCAGAAACACGACAAGACTGCAATATGTGGCAACTGTTATCATGGAATAAGACAAGTCATCCTACTAATGATAAATAACAAGATACCTGCCTTCAAATATTTCATCAAAAAGACACAAATGTCTGCACCAAGTAACCAGAGTGGATTTCCAAGAGGCAGAAATGCTCTTACGGTTCCCCCGCCCTTCTGTAGTGAGCTCCTGAAGGGAATCCAGGTTCACAGCCCAGAGTTGCCCAGCTGGGCACTGCTCTCCTCCCATCCTCATTTTTCTCTGGGCATTCAGGTTCTGCCTGGGTGTGGGAGGAGTGCCTTGTCCAACCATTACTCAGCTCCCTACTTCTTTCAAATTAACTTCAATTTATCCTTTAGATCGTGACTAAGAAATCTCCTCATTCCAGAGCCTGTGCTCTCTAACTCTGCCTCCACTCCTGGATTGAATCAGGGGCCCACCACCAACACCACCAGCACAAAATCATCCCAGTTGTTATATACAGGCACACTGCCTGGCATACAGCAGACACTCATGTTCGCTGGAAGAAAAAAAAAAAAACCCACTTGTACTGTGCTAGTCAGACTATTTTTAAGTAAGATTGTAACATAAATGCAAAGGAAGAAATGGATTCCAGACTGGGATGGGGAGGGGCGGGGGGGAATCCATAAGGCTATGCCATGTGAAGAGGTGGCAATATCCTGGGGTAGCTGAACAGGGTGCAGGAGTGGAATAGACCAAGGCCCAACTGGAAGGCAACTGAGCCAGAAAGGGGAGCACAGACCATCCCCCATGCGATGAAGGCACCCTTCTCTATTGTTATTTCTTTTCTAAGACAGGGAGTTTGCTACCCTGGCAACACTCCCTTAGGCCCAGCAACCTGGGAATTTGCTGTGACAAAGGAGCAGCCCTGACTATCCTAATTGAACAGAACTGTATAGGAACTTCTAATAGGAAATTGCCTACAACAAGATGAAGATAAAACTGTCCTTGGGCTGTGCATGGTATCTTATGCCTGTAATCCCAGCACTTTGGGAGGCCAAGGTGAAAGGATGGCTCGAGCCCAGGAGTTCAAGACTAGCCTGGGCAACATCGTAAGACCCTCTACAAAAAATAATAATAATGATGACCCAGGAGTGGTGGCACACATCTGTAGTCCCAGCTACTCTGGAAGCTGAGGTGGGAGGATCACCTGAGCTCAAGAGGTCAAGGCTGTAGTGAACAATGATGGCACCACTGCACTGCAGCCTGTGTGACAGAGCGAGACCCTGTCTCAAAGAAAACCGACCAAACAAAAAGGCCTGTCCCTAAATTAATTTATATGCCATCTTCCCACAGACTGTAGAAGCTCTGAGGTCAGACCTGGGCTCAAATCCCAGTCCCATCTGATAGTCATGGGACCTCAGGCAAGTGATACAAGCTTTCTGGGCCTAAATTTGTAGGCTTATGGCTATGGATAAACAGTAGTACTGATCGTATAGGACTGTGGTGAGGATTAAATGAGAGGATATATGCAAACCCCTTCCAATAGTGCCTAACCCATAGTAAGCACTGGATAAACATTCACTGTTATCACAGCAACACAAAAAGATTTGGAAGTGGGACAACGGTGGTGAATAAAAATTCTGTAAGCTTTCAGAATTTCTGGAGGCAATTTCTAACCCTTTGGAAAGTCATGCCTGATAAGAGTGTCTTTGTTTACCTGAGGGCGTTGGATCACACTGGAAAGCCTAAGAGTGTGATTCAGCCTGAGCGCTTTAGGCCATGTGGTATCAGCACAGCCTTCTCAGGGCCTGGAAACTGAGATCTGCCCTGTGGATGGTCGACCATATCTACATGATGGAGCCCCAGTAAAAATTCTGCACCCCAAGGCTTGGCCGAACTTCTCTGGTTGGCAATACCCCATGTGTATTGTCACACGTTGTTGCCAGGAAAGAAATGCTGTGCACACTCCACGGGGAGAGGATAACTAGAAGCTCCACAACTTAAAACATTCCTAGACTCTGCCCTATATGCTTTTTCCCTTGACTGATTTTAACCTGCATCCTTTCCCTGTAATAAGCTGCACCTGTGAGTATAAAAATAAGTAATTTAAAAAATAAAATTACAGTTTATTCCAAATGCTATCAAGGAAATTAAATGCATACATTTCATTAAAAATAAAAAATAAAAAGCAACCATGATCTGTGAAGTGTCGGGGGGAAGATATGGGGGGAAGACCCTTCCCTCCTGGAGGACAAGCTCTCGCCATGGGTTATTCCCTCATCCAGCATCTCCACATCTGGGTGCTTACTGGCACCAAGCCCAGAGCTGGGCGTAGGGCTAGGGCACTGCACGTTTGCTGAGTGACAGAAAAGAACCATATATGGGACAGCTAACAGGCAGTACAAACTTAAGTTAAAATAAGACATCAACACTTAAGGTCCAAATTTATAACTTCAAGAGCAGGACAGTAAAAAGCAGCTAGCAGCTTTTGTAGACCAGAGTAAGTCTTTCTTTAAAAAAAAAAAAAAAAAAAAATAAAAGTCACTAGGAATAGAGGTTTACCAGGGAGGAAAAAAATGGGTGTTATAGTTTCATGGGTACAGAATTTCCATTTGGGATGATGAAAAGTTCTGGAGATGGATAATGGTGATGGTTGCAAAACACTGTGAATGTACTTAAAGCCACTGAATTGTATACTTACAAATGGTTAAAATGGTGAATTATATGTTGTATATGTTTTTACCACAAAAAAATGCAAAAAAAGTCACTGGTACTCTTCTCTGGGTACCTAAGGTATTTCACAATATAAACTCCATGCATGCAAGGTTCAAAATGGCATAAAACAGTTAATATACTTTCCAAGGGACATAAACCCTTACCAGGTAGTAATTTGAACCTGAAGAAGTCTAACTCTACTTTATGGAGATACACTTATAACAGTACTCTTTGGTTAACAAAAACAATAAAATCACCTAGTCAATTTTTTCCTCAAAGATTAGTAGGGCTACTAAATGAAGTGAAGACACGACGTTTTGACTCAACAGATGTCTTTGTTTGGATAAACTCTGGTCTAATGAAGAACTCCACCCCACAAAAAACATCTCTCAGTAGAATAAAAGTTATCATTTGAGTTGGTATATTAGGATAATTTTTTTTTTTTTTTTTGAGATGGAGTTTCACTCCTGCTGCCCAGGCTGGAGTGCAATGGTGCAATCTCGGCTCACTGCAACCTCCGCCTCCCAGGTTCAAGCGATTCTCCTGCCTCAGCCTCCCGAGTAGCTGGGTTTACAGGTGTGCACCACCATGCCTGGCTAATTTTTTGTTATTTTTAGTAGAGAAGGGGTTTCTTCATGTTGGTCAGGCTGGTCTCAAACTCCCGACCTCAGGTGATCCGCCCGCCTCAGCCTCCCCAAAGTGCTGGGATTACAGGCGTGAGCCATCGCACCTGGCCTATTAGGATAATTTTTTTAAAAGTCTAGCTTGCATACAAGTAATTTCATCAGTTGAAAAGTTTTCAATATGAAACTCCAGGTATAATTATTTTTCTCTCAAATCTGTCCCTTTTAGCCTCTCTAATTCAATCTCAGCAAGCAGACAGCACAAAAGACTCAAACTGTTCACTTATAGAAGCAACAGGTGAAGTGTTTAACACAGGTAACTAGATTTCTAAGAATTTTCTTTAGCTCACCCATAATACCTACTGCTTTCATTCTTTTACTCTCGTCCTTCCTCCTATGGAAAACTTTTTGAATGATGACCTATGCCTGGCTGAACATCCCAACTCTGCTCTGCAGTACCAAGTGGCCTCATTTGATCCTCAGTGCCCTGAGATGCCCTGGTGGGTATTACCCAGATCACTCTGGACACACACCTGGCATCGCAAGGCTAGATTGATCTGGAACAGATGCATGGAAGATTAGCACATCAATCAGCACTGCTTTTGTAAAAAACTAGAATTCAAAATTTCCTATAAAATAGTACCTCTAATTTTACTGCAAGAAGTCTTTGCTTTCAGATAGTTTCGGATTAAAAACTTGAGAAATTCCGTCCATCCACCATTATTCCATGAAAGAAACAGGAATAGAGGGGAAAAAAATCACCTAGATAATTTCCATGTACTGACAGACGCAGATTATGAAATTAAAATGTCAATGACATTTCTTTTCAATCATCACATAAAAATGAAAATTAAAAACAAACCAAAAGCCTCCCAGTGCCACCTCAGCATAAATTGAGCAACAGCTCTCCCCATCTCTGCCTTACAAAATAAACTGCAAGCTAATTAAACTGTGAATGAATGTGATAACTTGTTATCCTTAAAGACATTCACAGAGATAGATGGACTTCCTTTTGGAAGCTGGAAGGTAAAATTCCCCTCCCTGGGAACCCCTACAGGAGTCGGCCTAAGCTTCCCTTCCTGCGTCCATGTGTGTGTTGGTTCCTTCTGCACTGCACAGGCCCCAAGGCTGGAGAGAAAGGCTGTTTCCCTCTGCTCTGTATTCCCTACAGCACCAGGCCAGGGCCAGGCTGAATGAAAGTCAAGTGCAATCCTCGCTATGCTACTGGGAGAGCCCTAACATTCCTTTTGGATATTTGTATCTAGCACACAGTATTATAAGCACTTGACGGCTGAATCCTGCCTCTTTGAGGCTATATTTATTTTATTTATTACATGCCATTTTGTACCTTACTGAAGCAACAAAGGCGGGGCAGAGAGGGGAGACCACAAAAATCGCCCAGCAAAAAACAAATGAGTATTGTAATGAACTGTAATCATTAAATTGCACTCCATATGTTCGATCTAGGAACCAATAAGTAAAGCGGAGGGTTAATTCTAAATGACCATCAATCATATTAACCCTTTTTTTTAAAAGAATACTTATCCCTAAAGAGAGAACCTACACAAAGTGACCTTTGCAATTTACTGGTATCAAGGTTGGAATAAACTTCACAGCTGTGCATTTCACAGCCATAAAAATAAGAAAATTTGACAGCCTTGGAGAAGTAGGAAGAATCTGCAAGTTAACGCCACCCCAAGATCCTCACGATTAAAAATATTTTCCAGAGGATTAATTCCTCTGTCAAGAAAATTGCAACCATCACCAAGCAGGAACATACTGAACCTGTGAACATTCACTCTGCCAACTTTGACAATTCAATATACCTGAAAACAACCACAATGTGATTGAAAACAAAAAGCAACACCTACCCACTAAGGAAAAAAAGTATGCAGAGGGGACAGAAAAGATTACTATTATTCCTTACTCAGCCTGACTGCAGTTCAGTGGTTTGGATTAGCATTTTGAAGTGTAAACACAATTATTTCAGCAAGGCATGATTTAAGGAAAACACACACACACAAATACACTGTGGTGACACTTGTGTCTCTGAAAGACACAGCAGACATAAGAATTCAACAATCCCCCTACCCTGTTTTCAGATGCTTCCCCCATCACTGCTACAGGTCACCAGTATTTATTTGCATCACTGCATCCCCCTGCAATGGGCCAGAGTTGTTTCCCAGTGGTGCATTTCAACATTGAAGAGTCATAGGAAACACCTGGAATGATCTGCCACCAACACCAAAACCAAGGCAGCAAATCTGAACACTTCCAACGGGGCTACTTTTTCCTCCAAGCCTTGCTCAGAAACACTTAGAAAGGAGAACCTGAAAATACTTTGTCCCCTTTCAGATAAAATGTTATCGGGAATGCCCAGGTGTATGCTGCAAGGTAGCCCACATCACCCAAAGCTAGAAGGCAAGGGCACATTGATTGCAATGGTCCCCCAAATTATACAATGTATCCATTCACATATCTGGTCTGTTTCATCAACTATGGTAAAGAAAGTGTTTGCTGTTGTGGCAGGGGAGTGGCTCTATGAAGACGAGGTCCCAGAGAGAGTTTGGCACCTTCATCACAGAAAGAAACAAGTACACACATACCCGTGCCTCTGGAGCCAGCTCAACAAATTTCTGAGTGTTTCTCGCATGCCAAGCACTGAGGAATGCGATGAACAAAGCAAATTCTGCCCCCAGAGAAATTTACGCATGAACTGGGAAAGATCTCAGTGGTCGAGTGCCAGTGACTGGGGGTGGGGGGCGGGGTCTATGGAACCACATAAGCAGGTGCATACCCCGGTGTGTGGCTGACAAAGAGAAAGTATCAGGGCACACCAGGAAGGGGTTCAGGTGGAGAAGGCAGTACAGTCTATTTCAACTGACAAGGTAGAGAAGAGGGGAGGAATACAGAACAACATTTAACGGGACAAGCGGCACCATTGAGGAGTCAGAGGAAATCTACTGAAGTTCTGGGTGCTAGTAGTAAAGGAGTGAAGTGAGAGCTTAGAGAATGCACACTGGGCTAAAAGCATGTAAGGGGTGTGGCTGTGAAGCAAGCAGGGCATTCCAATCACGCAGAGTCTGGTAAACCACCAGAAGGTTTACCTGGATCCAAGGACAATGGGGAGCCATTCAATATTTTCAAGCAAGCAATGGCTACCTCCGATTTTTGCTGTAGACCAGCCTCCCTGGTCCTGAACAAGAGTCACCACAAACCAGATACTGTGGCTTCTCTAATAATTCCCCACTCTAGCAAATAGGACAGCACTGTAAAAGACTGTCGTGACCTTTAAAATTTCAGCTTTTGGCTGGGCGCGGTAGCTCACGCCTGTAATCCTAGCACTTTGGGAGGCAGAGGTGGATGGATCACTTTAGGCCAGGAGTTCCGAGACCAGCCTGGACAATATGGTAAACACCACCTCCACTAAAAATACAAAACTAGGTGGGCATGGTGGCGCATGCCTGTAGTCCCAGCTACTAGTGAGGCTGAGGCATGAGAATCACTTGAACCTGGGGGGCAGAGGTTGCAGTGACCTGAGATCACACCACTGCACTCCAGTCTGGGTAATAAAGCTGTCACACACACACACACACACACACACACACACACACACACAAAAGGTTTTTTTTAAATTAAGTACAAATAGAGTATATGAAACACATAGAAGATACTTACAAATGTGAAAAACTCGTAAATGCTGAAGAAATAGGAGAATGGCCTCTTTAAGAAGACTTGTGTACAGTTAGACCTAACTGTGAGGTCATATTTTCCTCAAAGTTGTGTCTAAAGTTGGGTGTTTCCATAAGAATCTAAGAAATACTTTTCTAAACGGGGGGAAAAAAGACATCATACTCTCATCGTCACATTTATAAAGGCAATATCGATTTGTAGCTTCAGAGTCTGACAAAAGTCTTAAAAATTGAAAATAACATATTAGACTTCCAGAGTAAATAATCCAAAATACACAACATCAACTATATGGCAGATTTTATTGGTTAATGAAACCATTACACTGTTGATGTTTAAAATAGCAAGGTTTTCTAATCATGCCAGACCAACAGATTTTTCTATTATAACTTCAAAACACCTTGTACTTCTGTATTTCCCTTAACTTACAATAAAGGATTAATTTTACAGTCAGACACTTAAATATCAGTGATTTATTATAGGCCTTGATTTCCAAACCAAACACATGCCAAAGGTCTGAAACTGCCTGGGAGAGGTACACACCCTAGAGAACCACCTGAGGCCCTGCTTATACACAGAGAATGCCAGCAACTAGTTGAGAACTTTGAAGCCATCCAATTACTGCCCACAATTGCATTTCCTCACCTTCTCTAAGACCACCACCCCTAAGACCACCACCCCTAAGACCACCACTCCTAAGACCACCACCCCTAAGACCACCACTCCTAAGACCACCACTCCTAAGACCACCACTCCTAAGACCACCACTCCTAGGACCACCACCCCTAGGACCACCACCCCTAAGACCACCACTCCTAAGACCACCACCCTAAGACCACCACCCCTAAGACCACCACCCCTAAGACCACCACTCCTAAGACCACCACCCCTAAGACCACCACTCCTAAGACCACCACCCTAGACCACCACCCCTAAGACCACCACTCCTAAGACCACCACCCCTAGACCACCACCCCTAAGACCACCACCTAGACCACCACCCTAAGACCACCACTCCTAAGACCACCACCCTAGACCACCCCTAAGACCACCACCCCTAGGACCACCACTCCTAGGACCACCACCCCTAGGACCACCACCCTAAGACCACCACCCCTAAGACCACCACCCCTAAGACCACCACCCTGCGATAACCCTCACTACACTGAATCATATAATCCACAATCACATTCTCACTCACAGGACAAACCAACAGATCTGGCCTAACATACAAAAGCTACTCAAAAAGGTGACTATGCATTTGTTTATTTTCCCTACTCCAAAAAAAAGAAATTATGATCTGTAATCAGTAGCCTGATTCCCCTGCTGACTTAATGGGGAAAATTGAATAATCATTCAAAATATTCTATTCCACTTTTAAGCCCCAAATAAAATGGCCTAGGGCAGGCTGTAACTCACAGGTGCACTGGGCACTTGTGGACACGACTGAAAGACTTCTTACTGTTGATTCTCTCCCACAGATGATGTTTACTGCTATTACACAGATACTGAGAACACAGGCCCATGAAACTAGTCGTTCATTAAATGGGTAGTTTGACCAGAATAGCCGCTTACATACCAGAAGAGACCATTGGTTAAGAGCTTCTATTAGCCTTTGGACTTGGCTTTAAAAAGGGCATAACAGAGATATTACTATACACCTATTGGAATGGTCAAAATCTAGAACACTGACAACAGCAAATGTTGGTGAGCAACAGCAACTCTTTTTTTTTTTTTTTTTTTTTTTTTTTGAGACGGAGTCTGGCTCTGTCGCCCAGGCTGGAGTGCAGTGGCGCGATGTTGGCTCACTGCAACCTCCACCTCCTGGGTTCACGCCATTCTCCTGCCTCAGCCTCCAGAGAGGCTGGGATTACAGGCATGCAACACCACCCCCAGCTAATTTTTCTGTATTTTTTTTAGTAGAGACGGGTTTCACCATATTGGCCAGGCTGGTCTCGAACTCTTGACCTGAGGTGATCCGCCTGCCTTGGCCTCCCCAAAGTGCTGGGATTACAGGCGTGAGCCACCACGCCCGGCCCCGCCAGAGCAACTCTTATTCATTGTTGGTGGGAATGAAAAACGGTGCAGCCACTTTGGAAGACAGTTTGACAATTTCTTATAAAACTAAACATACCCTTACCATATAATTCAGCAATCATGCTCTTTGGAATTTGCCCAAACGAACTGATATCTTTCCAGACAAAACCCTGCACATGAATATTTCCAGCAGCTTTATTCATAATTGCCAAAAGGTGGAAACAACCAAGATGCCCTTCAGGAGGTGAATAGATAAATTATGATACATCCAAACAATGAAATACTATTTAACTCTGAACAGAAGACAAGACATAGGAGTTGGGGAACATGGAAGAAACTTAAATGCATTTACTAAGTGAAAAGGCTGCATACTGTATGATTCCAACTAAATGACATCTGGGAAAGGCAAAACTAAGGAGAGAGTAAAAAGATCAGTGGTTGCCAGGAGTTAGCAGGGAGGGAAAGATGAACAGAGCGTGGAAGACTTCCAGGGCAGAAAAACTCTGCGTAATACCATAATGGTGGTCACATGTCATTATACATTTGTCTAAACTCATAGAATATACAAGACCAAGTAAACTCTAGACTTTGGGTGATAATGATGTATCAATGTAGGTTCACTGACTATAACAAATGGACCACTATGATGAAAGATGTTGATGATGGAGGAGGCTGTGCCTGTGCGAAGGCAGGGGTTACGTGGGAAATCTCTGTACTTTACGTTCAGTGTTACTGTGAAGATGAAAAGTGCTCTAAAAAAAATAAAGTCTATTAAAAAACAAAACAAGTAGGGGGAAAAAAAAGCCCGTCTCTTCCCCAGGGTGCAGCAAAAAGGCAATGTGCCTTCCTGAACATGCTCAAGGAAAAAGAAGGCCACAATCACCTTTACTGCCCAAGGACATGAACGTTAATATCATAATTAGAACTAAAAAGAGCCAAGAAGGCAATTACCAGAATTATGGTACCATCTTCCCTTCAAATTAACTAAAATAGTGAAAAATCTAACAAGGCCTTCACTTAATTATCAGAAACTTCCTAGACTGCCACTAGCACTTAATTATCAGAAACTTCCTAGACTGCCACTAGCAAGGTTAATGCTTAAGTCAGAGATGTCAGGGATTGTACAGCTTAACCTTGACATAAACTACTTAAGTGTTGTTCAATGGACTCTCTACATTAACAGACCCATTTCATGGAGTCACATAAATTTCTCCTCCCACATTACATACCTGAGAGGTCAAACGTACCCCCCACAGAATCTGGATCCTAGGTCAGTTAACAAAACCTGCAAAATCTTGACGGAATCTCTTTTCTGCATTTATCATTCAGCTCCTTAGTAACAACTGCCAAGTATTAGGAAACCAGGCGAACCACAAGCACTTTTTTATGTGTCTCCCTGAATATATTAGTCAGAGATTAAAGAACTGAGAGGCTTCTGGTACTTGTGCAGTGTCATCTAAAACAATTTTAACTTCACTCATTAACACCACACGACATTTCACAAAGTATATTCGGTTGGATGTCAGTGTTAGCTAAGGGTAAATGCTTAAAGAAAAAAAGCCACCACCTTATATGCTCTTCTAGCCAAGTACTCAGAAGGCCTCTGATCTTAAACACCGGGAATGAACACATTTGTTCCTGCAAAGCCAACATGTTCAAGTACAATTTACAAACCTAGTTATAATATGGTCTAAGTGTCAAACAGATAACCCTTTCATAGTCTCTGCATCCCTCATTCCTCCCATCCAAACAAAACCAGCCTGAATTGCCCACTGCATGCAAAAGGCTGTTTTGCTTCATACAAGTTTTACTGCTTTCCATGTCTCACAATCTCCAAGAGACTAACCCTCTCATTTACTAACTCAAACCTTAAACAAACTGCCTCCACCAACTTCCCTCTCTTCTTAACCCCCACTCAGCAAAGACATCTCTGTCAGCCAAGAAAGCTGCATAGGAGGCTTGGAAGTGGCTGCCTCTGCAAATTCCCCGCCCCCCCCACCCTTCCTACCAAAAGGGCACTTCAAGAACTTTACCATCTCAGATGAAAGTTGCTCCAATTTCATTCTCCAAAATTGGATTTGAGTATGAAAAGTTTCTTTTTACAATCAACTGCTATTTAGGCTACTGATCACACTTAACTTGCAACTTGCTTTCTACACAAATTAGGAATGCCATCTAGTTCTCATGTATGAGCCAACATTGGGGGTGTACACACGCGTGCACACACATATACACAGGCTCCTCCACCGAAGGCTATTTCCTGGCACAAGGGGCATCCTAAACTTGCCCTATTTCCAAGGTGTGACCCTCCATCCCCAAACTCATCCCTTTTTCTTCATTTCAAAGTTCAGCCTAATCCGCTATTTTGCAGCAGCTATGGCCATTTATCCCCCTTGATTTCTTGACATCTTCTTCTCTGCTTCTGGCTGGGAAACTTTTGATTTGAATACAGTTGTCTGTGTGGGGATCCTGCATGTTAATGATGTGGTGAGCTGGCAGGGATGATAGGTGAGAGTACACAGTGTACTTTTTCTAGTTACGTTTCGCCTCATCACTGCTATAGGGGCCTTTCTAAACGCCTGCCACATCAGGAGAGAGACCTACAGACCCAAGCTTAACCTTTTCTGGGCAGCCTCCAGGGGACAGGTAGAAACAGAACAGATGGCCTGTTCTCCAGTATCTAGACTCAGAAGCAAGATACTTCTAACCACTCCACGAATGAAGCAGCAAACACACGTACCTCTGGCTCAGCCAGGGAGTCACAGTCACTACCCTTCCCCTAGTTTCGGCCCCAGCCCTGTCCAGGCGTGGATGCTGCACTCTCCTCGCTGTAAACCGTCCACCCTCCCAACCCAAGGCAAAGAGCTTCCAATAGAGGTGGGAGCATTAGCGCCGTACCCGCCCTTCCCTCTCGATCCTGGCCAGAAAACTCCACTTCCCGGATTCCCGGCCACTCTCTCCCGCCCCCTCCCCGGGCGATCCAGCTAGCGCCGTCCAGATGCCAGCTTAGTGCCCAGCCCAGCTGCGAACCCCCACACTCCAAGCCAGGACCCCGTAAGAGATCCCAGCTTCCTCCCTCTCTCTCGAACTGGGGTTCCCCAGATTCTGGACGCACCCCTCAAACATGCTAGGGCTGAAAAAAGTCCTACCCCGCCCCCCAGCCACGCCGCCAGGCTCCAGCCCAGCCCCGGAGGGGCCTCCTCTCCAGAGGCCAAAAAGGACCATGAATGGTTGCCACAGTAGCCTTCCCCCGCACCGCGCAAAGGTCCTCAGCTCCCCCGAGGAGGACAGACCCGCGTGGCCCCGAAGGGACACCTCCCTCTCCTCCTGGAGGCCAGCAGGTCCCCGCAGGGAGTGTGCTCTCAGAGGGTCCCCGGGAATCTGGGGAAGACTAGGGGTTGGCTGGATTCGGGTGCAGCCCTTCCAGGGGCGGGCGGAGGTCGGCGCTGCGGCGCGTCCCCGGGGGGCACTCACGATGGTCACGCTGGCTTTGCGCAGGTCGCGGTTCTCCTCCTGTAGTGCCTTGCACTTCAGTTTGTAGGTCTCCAGCTCTATCTTCAGCACCTTGTTCTCTTGCTGCAGCGAGGCCAGGCGGTTGGTGAGCTCCTCCAGGCGGAACGGCGAGATGACAATGCCCCCCGACTTCCCACCGCCGCCGCCTCCCCCGCCGCCACCGCCGCCGCCCGAGGTCGACGAGCAGGACGACTGCATGGCGGCCGAGCTGCTGCTGTTGCCCCCCGCCCCGTCCGTGTCGCTCTCGCTGGCGCTGTCCGCCATGGCCGCGGCGGGCTAGGGAAAGGAGGAGGAGCAGCAGGGAGGCGGCGGCGACGAAGGCCGGGCTGCGAATGAGTGGGCGCCGGGCGAGCACAGGGGAGCGCCGAGCTGAGCGCCTGGCACCAGGGCGCAGACTCGGAGCGGCGACGAGAGAAAGAGAGGGCGCTTCCCGCTGCCAAGGGACCTCCTCTGCCAGAGAACAGAGACCCCGCCCGGGCTTGGGCAGTATTGCACTGGGGCTCGCTCCAGCCGGGCCAGGCGCGCTCCCTAGGCCGCCCAGCAAAGCTGGCTGAAAGCTCGGGGACCCGCCCGCCGCCGCCTGGTGACCACGGGCGGGCTGGGAACGCGCAGGCACTGCGGGTGCGGGAAAGCCAAGGACTGCCCCCGCACCACCAGCTCGCCAGCCACACGTGTTCCAAGGGAGGGCCTCCAAGCCCCCTGATCTAAGCCCACGGCCGCCCAGCCTCTTCCGGGCTCGCGCCCGCCCCGAGAAAAAAGAAACCTGATGCCCCACCAGCCTCGCAGGTGCCGAGGACACGTGGAAAGGTCAGCCGGGCTCCGGCACCCATTCTCTACCGTGTTGTGGCCCCATCTTCCGCCGACTGTGTGTGCGCGTGTCTCCCTCTATCTGTTTCACACATACACGCAGTTTTGTATTCTCAAAAGCAAGGTGTTTTTGACTGGGAAGGCTTGGATAAACCTAAGAGAACAAAGTTCCTCTACAAGGGGCCGAGGAGGATGAAACAACAGCAGCCACAGGTTAACCTTGTTAAGAAAGAATTTGCAGGAGAGACACACACCTGCTTTAATAACCTCATAAACCATACTGCGCTCAATTGTTTAAACAAGGTGCAGTTGTTTTTTTCTTTTTCTCTTTGCATTTTGCAAACATTTCCAGCACATGTCACGCAGTAGGATTAAGACAGTAACATTTACCTAATGAAGAAAAAAAAAAAAGGAAAGCGAAACACTTTTAGTAGAAGATTGAAACACCTCTTTAAGTGCCAATTTTCCAAAGTAGCTGCGGACATAACATTGTACTATACAAATAGTAATGATTGAGTGGGAGTGCAACATCACCGTTCTCTGCTATCCTCTTGCTCACTCCTAGAAAACTTTAGCATGTAAAAGTAAAATAGTAATTACTATGCAGTCTAATTCAGGGTTCTAGCTTTGCAGTTTAATAAATTAAAAATCAAAAACTTTTATTCCCCCTCCCTCTTCCCAAAGAAAGGCTTGCAGGAAATTGGCCCAGCAGGTGAGATGATTCTAAACACTTTGCCCTGTTGACACAAAACAGCTTTCACTTATATATAAAAATTGGAAAGTGAAACTGACCAGACTAGTTTTATTACCCACGCTTAGTTAACATTAGAACAAACACATGGTAACAGAAAATAGAAAAAAATGTGTAATTTTTTTTTTCTGTTGGGTTGAACTTTCTGAAAGATTTCTAAAGTGTTAGGAAGAAGGAAGAATGATTCTTATTCCCACTCCGTCATTATCTTTAAACCTAAATTTGATCTCATGATTAAACGGTGATTCAATGGCTCTTGGAAACTGGCACCTCAGAATAAACTCGAAAACACCAAGTGTTCCAAATGACATCATCTTTCACCAAGATGGCTGCTTTTAGCAAACAGCTTAAATGCCAACGGCATCTAAACCCCAATTTCTCCCAGGTATTTTTTAGTTTAGTGCTAGAGGGCTTCTGAACTCTGTCACTGTTTGTGTAGCAGGAGGGAGGAAATGCTTGGCTTTGCTCTTGAGAAACATATAGGCAATCTAAATCATTCTGTTACAAGTGATCCAGTTTAATTTGCACTGAAACTTAGTTCTCTCACTTTTTTGGGATCTAGTACATGAGACAATCAGTTAAATTGGTAACGGATTCTGGAAAGCTCACTTGAGGGTTGAAATGGAAGAGTAAAGCTAGCTGGCAGAAGCACCACAGGGGGAAACAGATGTAACAACATTCGTTGCACTTTATTCAGCACTGTGATCGAATCTTAAGAGTAGGTCTGGCTGCCATACCTCACAAGTTTCTATTGTTCCCTACTCCATAGTATCTTAAAGCTTCCACTTTTAGAGCTTATTGCAACAGGAACATTCCTTCCAGGCAGAGCAGGGGGCAAATTAACTCTCTCTTAGCGTCACCACAAAACTAACCGCCTTGGAAAGGCGGACTCACACTGCTTCAAGTCAGCAGAGGGGTGGAGTTTGAAGCGCCTGGTTTTCTTAAAGGGCCCACGTCATGGTAAGCTTAAGAATGTAGTGTCCTTCAATAGAATTTGGTGGAAATTTGCATTTTGACATGGTACTTGTAGGTAGTAATCGTGGTTAGAAGACTTTAGGGAGAAAGCCATCTTCTAAAGCTTCCCTGCTGATATAGATGGGAATAAACTGGGGAATATTTTTTCACCGTGGTTTTTATTGTTATTGCAAAGCAGAAGCATGTCCAATTTTCTACTTCTTGTAAAAGTGATTTCCCTTATAAACAGATCATTTATCACAACACTGATTCCGTAATAGCATTACAATGGAAACACCAGTTACAAAACCAATAATATCATTATAAAACTCCTTCTCAGCTTTCTAGGGGAAATGAATCAGAAGAACAAATGGTAGTGTGTGCTGCCCGGAGGAAGAAGGGACAGATTTAGGTAATCACCTCCTTTGGAGAAATAATGAAATTTAGCTTTGCCCTCAATTAAAGCTGCAAAAACACATGAACAAAGGAAAAGAATACCTTGTAGTCTAACTGCAAGGCACAACATCAAGATTTTTCTTTGTCTAATGCCATTTTTGCAAATCACTTACTCTATGGCCTTGGAACTTTAGTGTTTACAACAATAAAATAAAATAATAATGGCATAAATCATAGAGCAATTTTGTTAATTTTTAACATCTATAAACAAATTGCTGTACATATCCAGTTACATTAATGTCAGATCTGAGTAATTTTATTCAAATTCTTAATGGATTTAGTTGTTGCAGGACCCACCATTACAGTTTTGAAAAAAATTAGGGTGAGCCAAGTATAAGCTGGATGTCACAGAGTGTCAGATGTTGGATAGAAATATAGAAGAATGTGTCCATGTAGTGCTATCATTTCTCCTTCTTCTTTTTTTTTTTTTTTTTAAGAGGCTAGGTCTCTCTATGTTGACCAGTCTCATCTTGAATTCCTGGCTTTGAACTCCTGGCCTCAAGTGATCCTCCTGCCTTGGATTCCCAAAGTGTTGGGATGACAGGCGAGAGCCACTGTGCCCAGCCTAGGGCTATCATTTCTTGAAAAGTAGTTGATAGTTTATTTATTTAATTACACCTTTAATTTAGAAGCTTTGTCTAGGTCAGCAAGGCATTTGTGAACACTGACATTTGATACTGGGTAATTTTTTGTTGTAGGGAGCTGTCCTGTGCATTGTAGGATGTTTAGCAGCATCCCCAGCCTCTACCTAATAGATTTCAGTAGTATGCCAGCCAAAAAATGTCTTCAGACATTGCCAAATATCCCCTGGGCGGCAAAATTGCTTCCAGTTTGGAACCACTGAACTAGTAGGACAAAAGACAGCCCCATTTTGGTTACACATTGATTAGATACCACTGAGTCATCAACAGAATTTGCTTCTCATTTTATCTTCTCGATGTCAATTAAACAAGAGATCCTGGGCCCAAACAACCATATCCACACTTTATACTATTGCTGTCTTTAGCCACTCTATTTCTTTTCTTTTTTTTTTTCTTCTTTTTTCTTTTTGAAGACCAAGTTTCTCTCTTTCACCCAGGCTGGAGTGCAATGGCACAATCTCTGCTCGGTGCAACCTCCACCTCCCGGGTTCAAGTGATTCTCCTCCCTCAGCCTTCCGAGTAGCTGGGACTACAGGCGCCAGCCACCACACCCAGCTAGTTTTTTGTATTTTTAGTAGAGACCAGGTTTCACCATGTTGGCCAGGCTGGTCTTGAACTCCTGACCTCAGGTGATCCACCCACCTCAGCCTCCCAAAGTGAGGGGATTACAGGCACGAGCCACCATGCCTGGCCCAGCCACTCTATTTCTGCAACATGCTTTTTCAATATTTTATACTTTTTAACATTAAACTAGCCTTGCACATGCAACATCTCAACTGGGCAAGAGATCACGACTACAAGATTAACTACATATTTCATCCCTATGCTCCTGTTTTTATTCACTCATTATTGGTTCACAGGAATCAAAGCCATTAATACAGGTGACGGTCTAAAGAAATAAGTCATCAGCTAAAGTAAATCATTTGAGAAGTAAGAATATCAGGCTGGGGGCAGTGGCTCGTGCCTGTAATCCCAGCAATTTGGGAGGCTGAGGCAGGTGGATCACCTGAGGTTCAGGAGTTTGAGACCAGCCTGACCAACATGGTGAAACCCCATCTCTACTAAAAATACAAAACTAGCCAGGCATGGTGGTGCATGTCTGTAATCCCAGCTACTCGGGAGGCTGAGGCAGGACAATTGCTTGAACCCAGGAGGTGGAGGTTGCAGTAAGCCGAGATCACGCCACTGCACTCCAGCCTGGGCAACAAGAGCGAAATTTGGTCTCGAAAAAAAAAAAAAAAAAAAACATATGATTTATGTGTCTGGAGCTTTGGCAGCCAGTAATATCTAAAACTTTCCCTGACACAGAACATCTAGAATTGCTGACCAGGAAATGCTGCTTTAATCCTATTTAATACACAGCAGAGCTCAAAGAAAGTAAAGAGAAATCCCAGGCTCCAGTAGCAAAGAGGAAAATGAAACGCCCCAAATGTCCGCCTATAATACAAATCCTGTTGCGTTTGTGCAGCGGAATAATAACAGTAATGAAAATGAACAAACTGTGGCTACATGAAACAACATGAGTGAGCCTTACAAACATAATTATAAGCAAAGGAAGCCAGACACAAAAGAGTATATGCTGTATGATTGCATTTATATGCAGTTCAAAAATAGGCAAAATTCATCTATGGTGTTAGATGTCTGAATAATGATTCTTGTTGGAAGAAGGGAGTGATTGGAAGAATCCTAACAGCTTTCTAGTAATGTTCTTTTTCTTTATCTGAGTGCTTGTCGCATAGGAATGTTCACTCATGAAAAGGTGTTGAGCTATATACTTATGATTGGTGTACCTTTCTGTACATACATTATATGTCATTAAAATTTATGTATGAAAAAAGGGGAAGAGATAACCAAAACCAAAGATGTAAACCTGGTAGCTAAAACTTGGGCAACAGGGTCGGGTGCGGTGGCTCACATCTGTAATCTCAGCACTTTGGGAGGCCAAGGCGAGTGGATCGCCTGAGGTCAGGAGTTCGAGACAAACCTGACCAATATGGTGAAACCCCGGCTCTACTAAAAATACAAAAATTAGCTGGGCGTGGTGTCATGCGTCTTTAGTCTTAGCTACTCGGGAGGCTGAGGCAGAATTGCTTGAACCCAGGAAGCGAAAGCTGAAGTGAACCAAGATCGCACCACTGCACTCCAGCCTGGGCGACAGAGCGACACTCCATCTCAAAAACTTGGGCAACAGCATTGTGGATCTTATTAAACAAGGAGTTTTAGTTTAATGTCCATCAAGAGCAGAACTTGAGGCCTTGGGGACATACAAGACAAGAAGATTTAACTAAGACATACATGGAATGCTGGAACCATCAAAAAGCTACACCCACACCAAAAGGCTGAACTAAAGGGAAAAATCTCCATACCAACAATCAGGTAGAAAACAAGGAAGCTTGTTTGCCTTAAACAGAATTCAGAGTTTTGTTTCTTTTTAAAAAAACGTCTCTTTAGAAAAGTTATAACCCAGACCTAAGCCTGATGAAGTTAGAGGGTTCACATATGTACTTGATGCTACCTACGTGGTCCAGAATTCTCCAAGATGGCATCTTATTTTGAAGGTTGACCTGAAATGGAAACTCTGAGTGACAGAAATGTTCAATATCTCTTTTTTTTGAGACGGAGTCTTGCTCTGTCGCCAGGTTGGAATGCAGTGGTGCAATCTTGGCTCACTGCAACCTCCGCCTCCTGGGTTCAAGCGATTCTCCTGCCTCAGCCTCCCGAGTGGCTGGGACTACAGGTGTGCACCACCACACCCAGCTAATTTTTGTATTTTTAGTAGCGACGGGGTTTCACCATGTTGGCCAGGATGGTCTTGATCTCTTGACCTCATGATCCACCCACCTTGGTCTACCAAAGTGCTGGGATTACAAGTGTGAGCCACCGCACCTGGTCACAAATGTTCAATATCTTGACTATGGGGATGGTTACACAAATGTACGTATTTGTCAAATCTCCTCATACATAAAGAGTGAATTGCATTCTATGTAAAATATTCCTGAAAAAATAAACAGACTTTAAAAATAGTTGGTGGTGGAATGGTACTATACCTGCTGCACCTAGCAGAGGTAAATGCAAATTCACCATGGAAGGACATAGTCTCAAAATGAAATGGGATTACAATGGAAAAGTGTAAAACACAGACATAATCCATTTTTGAACAAAAATTAGCAAATAGTCAATAGTAGAATGATGTCCCACAACTTCAGTCAATACAAGTGTTGGATAGACCTGGATTGGGAAAATTAAGGATGTTTAAAATAAGTGGAGCTATAAAAGAAAGAGTGGAAAATACAGAAAAGAAAAACACAGTCAAAATTAAAAACAAAACAGTCAGATTACAAACAAACCAAATAGAACACCTAGAAGTTAAAAATATAGTATATTAAAACCCACTTTGAAGCTATTTGAAAAAGCTAGCTTTATTTTGTTTCCTGCAGCAAAAAAGAAAATACACCAGAGGAATTGTGGGATGGGGATTTGCACTTGAACTGGCTATTTGTAAGCAGAAGTTAAGAAAGCAGGGGTCAGCAAGGCACAGTGGCTCACGCCTGTAATCCCAGCACTTTGGGAGGCTGAGGCAGGTGGATCACAAGGTCAGGAGTTTGAGACCAGCCTGATAAACAGTGAAACCCCATCTCTACTACAAATACAAAAATTAGTCAGGCATGGTGGTGGCACCTGTAATCACAGCTACTCAGAAGGCTGAGGCAGGAGAATTGCTTGAACTTGGGAGGCAGAGGTTGCAGTGAGCTGAGTTCATGCCATTGCACTCTAGCCTGGGTGACAAGAGCAAAACTCTGTCTCAAAAAAAAAAAAAAAAAAGGCAGGGGTCAGTTCTGGATCAGATGTTGTCAAGAAATGGAGGAAATTTGGTGATTTAATATTTGATAAGTATCAGGAGTATTAAAGGAGGGCTAGAGTTATCACTGGCAAAAAAGCAGTAGTCACTTATATTAGTCAAGAGTAAGAAACAGTCATTTTTGTAGTTTTAAAGTGTCTTTTCTGTTCTGCTTTAACCATTGACATGAAGTATCCTTATATAGACATTTTCTATTCTGTTAGCATTGTTTTATTTGAGTTAGGAATATCATGATCTAGCTAGCAGCTGCTAGTTAGGCAGTTTTTAATTTTATCACATGATTAAAATCTTAACCCCTTGAGGAATAAATTAATCAGCAAATTAAACACAACTGAAGAGAGAATTAGCAAAATAGAAGTTAGGTCTGAGGAAATTAGAATGTAGCACAAAGACTTACAGAGATGGAAAATATAAGAGCAGATGAGAGATTCAGAGTATAGAGCAATGAGGTCCAACATACATATAATAGACATTCAGGAATAAGAGAACATAGAGAAAGAAAGGAGCGGCAATATTTAAAGTGATAACATCTGAGAACTTTCCAGAATTGATAGAAGATATGAATGTTCATATTCAGGAGATACAATGAGAATGCAATAGAACAAATACAAATAAAACTGCATTGACAGTATTTAAGCATACACTGGTAAAATCTGTACACCAAACCCCCACAACACACAATTTACCTATTTAGTAAACGTGCACATGTACCCCCTGAAACCAAAGTACAGGTTAAAAAAAACTGCTGGCCGGGCAAGGTAGCTAATGCCTGTAATCCCAGCATTCTGGTAGGCCGAGGCGGGCGGATCACTTGAGGTGAGGAGTTCCAGACCAGCCTGGCCAATATGGTGAAACCTCATCTTTACTAAAAATTCAAAAATTAGCTGGGCATGGTGGCGGCTACCTGTAATCTCAGCTACTCAGGAGGCTGAGGCAGGCGAATTGCTTAAACTCAGGAGGTGGAGATTACAGTGAGCCAAGATTGAGCCACTCTACTCTAGCCTCAGTGACAGAGAGAGACCCCATCTCAAAAAAAACAAAAAAAGTAAGTTTATAGAAATTACTACAAATTTATCAGGAAGCACAAACTGTAATTGAACCTACCTATTAAAACACAGAGATGATCAAATTGGAAAAAAAAATATTCAACCATGTGTTTTACAAGACTTAGAAGACACTAAAACCAAAACCTTGGAAAATTTGAAAGTAAAAGAATGAAAAATACATATTATGTAAATACCTACCAAAAAAAAAAGCTGGAGAAGCCCTATTAAAATAAGTTCCTTAAAGAAATAAAAAAACACTGTGATATAAGAAAGGGTAGACATCTAATAATTCAAAAAATAACCAGGGAAAATATAACAGTTCTAAGTTTTTATACACCTGGTAATATAGCCTCAAATATATAATATATATAAATATATAAAATTAACAGTATTATAGGAATAAGTTGACAAATCCACAATTACTGTAGGTAATCATAGCAGTTTTCTGTCGAAAAATTAAGCCAAAGAAAAATTTAAAAGCATGTGGATGATTTGAACACTATTAACAAGCTTGATCTAATATACATATATAGAATTGCACCCAACACTTACAGAAAAAGCTTTTTATTCAGGCACAACTGACAATGAACTTAGGCCACAAAGGAGGTCCCAGCAAAGAATACCTCATATGTATTAGGCATGTACCCTTGCCAAACTAAATGCTTTAGTGCTTTGTATATATAATATGAAACAATATAACATTATATACAAAATTTAATCCTCACAGCAACCCTACTTGGGTGGGCACTATTGTTATCCCCATTTTAAAGATGAGAAAACTCAAGCTAGAAGAAATTGCTGAAGTTTATCAACCAATAAATTGGAAGATGGGGTTTGAACTAGCACAATCTATAGATGTGCACTTTTTAGAAAAAAATTTTAAAGATACACACAAGCACATAGTCTCAACACCCTGAATTAATAAGTTTAGCCATTTGGTTGTATTTCCTAGAACCTTTTCCTTTTTTCTAAAAGATACAGCACACTTATAGTCAAGTCCCCTTTGACAACCACTCACAGTTTGACTCCCAACTCCTCTTCTCCATGGGTATATATCCTTCAAGTTTACATTTTATGTATTTTTAATAACCATTGCCACCATTAAAACCATACAGTATGGCTTTGATGAGTATGCACATGTAAATGTGCACACATGTATGGTATCAATTTTAATAGTTATATGGAGAAGATAGGGTGGGCATTTTGAGTAGGAAGAAACAGCTTATGATATAAACCAAAAACAGTGAGAAATTTAATGAGGCTAGAACGTAAGCTGTATGAGAGCAAGTGTCTAGAGACATAGACTGGGACCAGATTTAAAGCATTTTTTTTAAATACCACACAGTAACAAGATTGGATTTTGTCTTGTAGGAATAAGAACAGTTATTTTTTCTTTCTAAGCAAGAAAGTGGTATATTCAGATACTTTTACGTAAAATAGAGACATCATAATGTCTTATCTCAAATAATGTTCCCATACAACCATAGTACAATTATCCACAATACAATTAATAGTAATTTCCTTAATATAATAAAATATCCTATTGGTATCAAAATTTCCCCAATTATCTCCTGAATAATGTCTTCATTATGTCATCTCCTTCAGCATGTCTCCTGAAACTGGTTTACTCAAATCACATTCTAATCAAATACCACACATTGCATTGCAATTGGTTCATCTCTTCAATCTCTTTTGTTTTAATAAAGCCCTCCTATCACTCTTTTCATGGCATTAAAATGCTGAAGACACTTACAGAACATCTCCCTTCTAGATTTTCCCCAATTTTTTTTTTTTTTTTTACTTACAACATCTCCCTTCTAGATTTTCCCCAATTTTTCCTTTTGATATTGTTTTAACTTTTTCCTCTGCCCTTTGTATTTCCTACAAAACAGAATTTAGGTGTAAAGCTTATTTTGATTCAGGTTAAACATTTTTAGCAAGAATACTTCATAGGTGATGGTGTGTTCTCCACATTGTAATACATCAGGAGGTATATGATATCAGGTTGTTGACTAAAAATGGATGCTAAGATTAATCACTGAGTTAAACATTGCAGGTCTCACCATTGCACGGTGGTAGTTTACATTTTTCTCCCAGCAACTAATTTTTGGGGTGATGACTTGGCGTTGGATACATTGTCATCCTGTCTCTCCTTATCACTTGACCAATGGCTTTAGCATACATTCGTGATCCTAGTTTCAATCAGTAATTTCTTTCTTTCTCTCTTTCTTTCTTTCTTTCTTTCTTTCTTTCTTTCTTTCTTTCTTTCTTTCTCTTTCTTTCTTTCTTTTTTTTTTTTGTTTGTTTTTTGAGACGGAGTTTCGCTCTTCTTGCCCAAGCTGTAGTGCAATGGCACGATCTCGGCTCACGGCAACCTCCGCCCCCCAGGTTCAAGCAATTTTCCTGCCTCAGTCTCCCAAGTAGTCGGATTACTGGCATGCACCACCACACCCAGCTAATTTTGTATTTTTAATAGAAACAGGGTTTCTCCATGTTGGTCAGGCTGGTCTTGAACTCCCGACCTCAGGTGATCCACCTGCCTTGGCCTCCCAAAGTGTTGGGATTTCAGGCGTGAGCCACCATGCTCAGCCTCAATCAGTAATTTCTTTAGGAGTTATAAAATGGTAATTTTCTAGTTTTGTTATTTCTTCTAGATGTATTTGCTGTCATTCCTTTGTAAAATAGAGCCTTTTTTTATTAGCTGAGATTATTTAGTTGCCCTGATATATAAATCTTACTAAACAAATACTTGGTTATAAATACTTAATTTGTAGGACATATACTCTTAACAACCGGGCTATTTTGCCTCTGCAAAGAACCAGTATGAAGCTTTCTGATCATAATGCAATTGAATGAGAAATCATTAATAAAAATACCTGAAATAATATTTAGATTTAGATTTTAAAATAGGTTCTAAATAAATTGTGGGTCAGAAGCAAATTGAACATGAAAATTGACCGATATTTATAAAAATAATAATCTTAAACAAAGTAACAAATTAACAAAGTATCAGACAATGAGATTCAGAAAAAAAAGGGAAAATAACTGTAAGGAATTTTACAACAAGAAATTAAAAAATGTAGACACAATGTACAACTTTTTAAGAAAAAATAATTTACCAAGAACAAGTAAAACACTTGTATATAACCATTGAATTAATTTAATCCGAAGTTTAAAATGTTCCTCCACTAAAAACACTGTCCACTGAGGTCAGAAAGATTTATGACAGTGTGCTACTGAACAATCAAAGAACAAATAATACTTGCCTTATGCAAACTGTTCCAGAGAATAGAAAACAAGGCAATAACCCACAACTATTTTATGAAAATAATATAAATCTAATACTAAAAACTGACCAGAGCAGTGTGAAAAAAAATTAAAGGCTATTAAACTGCTAACTGTTCACCAGAATTGTTCTCTTTTTTGGGGCATGCAACGAAACAATATTTCTTAATCTTTATCGTCAGATGTGGGCATGTGACAATGTTCTCTATTGTGGAATAAAGTGGAAGTGATGAATCCCACTGACAAATATAGAGCACAAAAAATTCCAGCCACAGTCCTCCATGCTCTTCTCCTTTACGACTGACTGTAATGGTGACACCTAAGGCCACCATAGAAGACACAAATTCAAGATGGCAGAGCCCCAGCCTGTGTCCCTGAGAAACTACATGCAGCAGATAAGATATTTACATTTCATATGACTGACAAAGGATTAGGATCCAGAGTATATAAACAACTCTTAAAAGTGAGTAAAAAACAAAACAAAACAACCCATTGAGAAGACAAAGGATATTGATCAGATAATTCAGTAAAAGTAAACAAACAAACAAACAAAAAACCAGAGGGCCAATAAAGAAATGCCAAAGTGCTCAATCTCACTAGTAACCACTGAACTCTAATGCAGTACTACAGCCCTGGCTAAATTTTGTTTAGCAATAAAATTTATATCTAACAATAGCAAGTGTTGGTGAGACTAGGAAGCAACAAGAATGCTTTTCTTTTTTTTTTTTTTTTTTTGAGATGGAGTCTGGCTCTGTCTCCCAGGCTGGAGTACAGTGGTGCAATCTCAGCTCAGTGCAACCTCTGCCTCCCGGGTTCAAGCAATTCCTTGCCTCAGCCTCCTGAGTAGCTGGGATTACAGGCGCATGCCACCACTCCCAGCTAATTTTTGTATTTTTGGTAGAGATGAAGTTTCACCATCTTGGCCAGGCTAGTCTTGAACTCCTGACCTCATGATCCACCCACCTTAGCCTCCCAAAGTGCTGGGATTACAGGCGTAAGCCACCATGCCCGGCCAAGAACTCTTTTCTTTTGTTCATTGATGATAGAGGCATAAATTGGAGAACAATTTAGTAAAATCTAATAAAGTTAAAAATAAATTATTTCTTATAATCCAGCAAGTCCATTCTTTGGTATACATTCTAGAAAACAATCACACGTGCACAAGAAACATTAACAAGAATCTTTGCAGAATTTTATCTTTGCATAAAGAGCAAAGCATAGAAACAAACAACACCAGCAAGAGAATGGCTAAATACAGATATACTATATAGCAAGGAAACCAAATTCTCTAAAGCAATGTGTATGAACCTGGATAATTCTCAAAAACATTATGTTAAAGGTAACACAGAACAAGTAGCAGAAGCATAGTACAGAAGATATGCCTTACACAAAGTTCAAAAGCAGGCAAACCAATCATTGTGAGTACTTATATATGTAATCAGTATGTAAAGGCATACATAATGATAAACACCAAATTCAGGATAGTGGTTGCCTTTAGAAAGGGAAAACAGTTGTATGGCCATTTCACCCTGAATGTGTGATCTTGTTTGAGAGCAGAAGGTAATCAGGGTTGGAACTGGTTAGTACTTGTATTGCAGGAATTAAGACAGATGAAAACAGGGAACTTCAACTGAGTCTGTAATGTTTTTTTTTATTTATTTTATTTTATTTTTTGAGGTAGAATCTCGCTGTGTTGCCCAGGCTGGAGCGCAATGGTGAGATCTCGGCTCACTGCAACCTCTTTCTCCCAGGTTCAAGCGATTCTCCTGCCTCAGCCTCCTGAGTAGCTGGAATTACAGGTATGCGCCACCATGCCTGGCTAATTTTGTGTATTTTTAGTAGAGATGGGGTTTCACCATGTTGGCCAGGCTGGTCTCAAACCCCTGACCTCATGATCTGCTTGCCTCAGCCTCCCAAAGTGCTGGGATTACAGGCGTGAGCCACCGTGCCTGGCCAATGTTTTATTTCTTTAAAAAATAAGTGTATGAAGGACCTGATATAAATATAACAAAATGTTAAGATTTGACAAGGCTAGATCATGTATTTTAAGGTGTTCAATAATTTTTTGCATGTTTAAAATGCAGCTGATCCCATTATTTATGGATGCCACATTCATTAATTTGCTTACCTGCTAAGATTTATTTGTAACTCCCAAGTCAATACCCATTGCACTTTTGCAACATTTGCAGATATGAACAGAGTGGTGAAAAAATTACCACCCAATATGTACATTCTTACCTGAATCAGAATGAGATGACACTCTACCTTCTTACTTTAGCTCTCATGCTGTGAAAAATGTCCTCTTCACAGTTTGTTTAGCACTACATTGCTATAGTTTGGATGTTTGTTCTGATGCAGGGCAGATGAGTCTCCAGATTGGAGCTTATCCTGGGAGGTTCCTGGCTTCACCCAGGAAAGAATTGATTGGTGTTAGACAGCAACTTATATTGGAGCAGCAGTGCACAGCAGCAGCAGAGATACTGCTACTTGCAGAGCAGGGCTACCCCATAAACAGTGTGTCCAGAGTAGCAGCTCAGAAGCAGTTCTGCAGCCATGTTTACGCCCACTTTTAATTATATGCAAATTAAGGGGAGGATTTTGCAGAAATTTCTAGAAAATGTGTGGTAACATCTGGGTTGGTTTGTTGCCATGGAAAAGGGTGGTAATTTCCAAGTGTTGCCATTGCAATGTAAGCTGACATGGTACTGGTGAGTATGTCTTGTGGAGGGTGCCTTCACCTCCTCCCTGTTTCAGCTAGTCTTCAGTCAGGTCTGCAGCCTGAGCCCTGCCTCTGGAGTCAAGTCCTGCCTCCTACCTCAGTTCCCTCAAACCTCATGTTGAAATTTGATCTCCAATATTGGAGGTGGGGCATAATGGGAGGTGTTTGGACCATGGGGATAGATTCCTTATGAATGGCTTGGTTCCATCCATGAGAGTTGATAGTTAATGAGCCTGGCACCTCTCTCCCTTCTCTCTTGCTTCCTCTCTCACAATGTGATCTCTGCACATGTTAATCCCTTGTCACCTTCTGCCATGAGGAGAAGCAGCCTGTGGCTCGCACCAGAAGCAGATGCTGGTGCCTTGCCTCTTGTACAACCTGCAGAACCATGAGCCAAATAAACTTCTTTTCTTTATAAATTACTCAGCCTCAGGTATTCCTTTGTAACCACACTAAATGGACTAAAACACATGCATTTCACAATTTTGTGCTTTTTTTGGTAATTTCACTCTTTAAATAACTCCCAAGCATAGTGCTGAAGTGATAGCTTGTGATTCTAAGTACAAAATGGCTGTGATATGCCTTAGGGAGAAAATATGATTGTTAGGTAAGTTACAGTCAGGCATGAATTACAGTTTTGTTGGCCGTGAGTTCAATGTTAACAAATCAACAACATGTTAAGTAGGTGTGTTTAGATAGAAACACACATAAAACAAGCTTATGTATTGATTGGTTGATGAAAATATTGTGACCAGAAGCTTATTGGAGCCTAACCCTATATTTCCTCTAGGAGCAATGACTCAGTATTTACTGTGTTTGCAGCAACAGTACAGAACATAACTACCATGAATAACAAGGATCAACTACATTTAATTTAAAATAAGATAACATATACTTCCAAGAAAGGGGCAGCCTTTCAAATTTTTTCTCCCTGAAAAATTGGAAAATATATAGGAAAGAATACAAAACGTATTCCAAGAAGATGCAGAGTAGGAAGCACCAGGAATCTCTCTCTGCATATTGACAAAAATTGCACTAGCAGAATCTGTCTGATATAACTACTGTGGAACTCTGTAGTCTCTTGAAAGTTTGCAACTACCAGAGGAAGGCTTAGATGGTAAATTGTAGCTAATTTTAGTCAATTTTAGCTTTTAGCACAGTAGCAGCCACTCATGCCCACACCCAGGCAAGTGTGTATGTGTTCCTGCAGCAGCTTGCTCTCAGCTTGTAGGAGCCAGCATGAACAAAAAGCATTCTGTTTTCCAAATATTGAGGATTTGTGTTCTGATTGATGATTGCTGCCCCTGATCACTGTGGTACAGACAAGAAGCAGGCAGCCATCGTTTTTGCACTTCTCTCATTGTTTCAGGCCTCTTTTCCTCCAGTGGAAGTGACCTCCAAAGAACTTAAAGGCCAGTGGCCTTTTCTTTCCCTCCTCATTTTCATTCTTTGTTTTTCCCCCTTTTGAGAGCCAGGCATTAAAGATTAGAACACTTATAAGACAACCATAAAATCTGGGAAAATTAGAAAGTGACCATGGATACCAAGGAGAAGATGTGGGCCCAGAAAAGACCTAAGAAGATCTTAAATTTACACCTCAGGCCTATCCTTGGCAAAGAGACACCCTCCAACAATCAAAAAGCCCCCAAAACAATTTAAAAAAACACAATAACAAAAAACAGCAAACCCTGGGCAGGAGAAAAATCTGATTTCCAGAATTACAACATTATTAGATTCAAATGTCCAGTTTTCAACAAAAGAAAAATCACAAGGCAAAACTAAAAAAAACCAAAAAACAAAAATCACAAGGCACACAGAGAAATTAAAAATGTATGGCTTGATATAGAAAAAAATAAACAGAAACTGTTCCTGGAAAGATCTGATGGAGGATCTACTAGACAAATATTTAAAAACAACTGCCTTAAAGATGCTCAGTGAACTAAAGAAGATGCAAAGAAAGCTGAGAAAGCAATGTATGAAGAAATGGAAATATCAATTAAGAGATAGAAAGCCTAATAAGAAACCAAGAAGAAATACTGGAGCTAAAATATTTAATAACTGAAATTAAAAACTCACTACAGGGACCCAAAGGCAGATTTGAGTAGGCAGAATAAATAATCAGGAATCTTGAAAATATGACAATGAAAATTATAGAGTCTGAGAAACAGAAAGAAATAAAATTAAAGGAAGAGAGCTGAAGGGACTTGTGGGACATCATCAAGCAAACCAACATAAATAACATGAGAGTCTCATAAGGAGAAGAGATAGAAAGAGGGGCAGAGAGAATATGCAAAAATAATAATGGCTGAAAACTTCCCAAATTTGATGAAATGTATGCATATAAACATCCAAGAACGTCAATAAACCCCAAGTAGGATGAACTGAAAGATATCCACAATAAGAAAGCTTATAATTAAACTTTTGAAAGAAAAAGTGAGAAAGTGGCAAGAGAGAAACAACATGTCACATACAAGGGATCCTTAATAACATTACCAGCATATTTCTCATCAGAATCTTCAGAGGCCGGTAGGCAGTGGGCCAACATATTCAAAGTGCTAAATGGAAATAACTGCCAACCAGTAATTCTATATCTGACAAAACTATCTTTCAAAAGTGAGGGAGAAAATAAGACATTCGCAGATGAGGGAGTTTGTGACCACGAGACCTTTTCTGCAAGAAGTGCTTAAGGGAGTTCTGCAGGATAAAATAAAAGGATATTAGACAGTAACTAAAAGCTGTATGAAGAAATAGAGATCTCAATAAAGGTAATTACATGGACAATTATAGAAGTTAGTATTATTATAATGGTTTGTAACTATATTTTTGTTTTCTATATGACTCAAGAGACTAATACATTAAAACATTATTAGATTAAAATCTAGTATTATTATAAATTGGTTTGTAATTTCATATTTTGTTCTCTACATAATTTAAGAGACTAATGCATTTTAAAAGTCATTAGTTTATGTTTTGGGGTACATCACGTATAAATGTAATTTTGTGATATTGACAATTGAAAGTGATGAAAAAGAAGCTGTAAAGGAGCAAAGTTTTTGTATGTTATTAAAGTTAAGCTACTATAAATTCAAATTAGAGCATTATAGCTATAAGGTATTCAATGTAATCTCCATGGGAACCACAAATAAGAGATATTTGTACACTCAAGTCTTTAGCAGCATTATCTTTAATAGCTAAAACATGGAAACAATCCAAGTGTCCATTTATAGATGAATGGATAAGCAAAATGTAGTATATACATACAATGAAATATTATTCAACCTTAAAAAGGAAGGAAATTTCAACATATACTATAACATGGATGAACGCTGAAGACATTATGCTACATGAAATAAGTCAGTCACAGAGGGACAAATACTATACGATTCCACTAATATGATGTGTTTAGAATAGTCAACACCAAAGCGACAAAAAGAAGAGTGATGGTTGCCAGGGAATAATACAGCATTTCAATTTTACAAAATGAAAGGAGTTTTGGAGATAGATGGTGGTGATGGTAGCACAACATTATGAATGCATTGAATATCACTGAACTGTGGTTAAGGTCATAAATTTAGTTATATATACTTTACCACAATTACAAATTGGTTAAAAAAAAAAAGAAAGAAGACAATATTCAGGTTGAGTCTAATCTAACTACAGAATGACTTGGATTGGACCATATTTCCTCATTCTAAGATGTATTTTTATTATTTTATTATTATTTATTTATTTATTTATTTTGAGACGGAGTCTCGTTCTGTCACCCAGCCTGCAGTGCGGTGGCACGATCTCAGCTCACTGCAACTTCTGCCTCCTAGGGTCAAGCGATTCTCCTGCCTCAGCCTCCCAAGTAGATGGGATTACAGGTGCATGCCACCACGCCTGGCTAATTTTTGTATTTTTAGTAGAGATGGGGTTTCACCATGTTGGTCAGGCTGGTCTCGAACTCGTGACCTCATGATCCTCCCGCCTCGGCCTCCCAAAGTGCTGGGATTACAGGCATGAGCCACTGCGTCCAGCCAAGATGTATTTTTATTTTATGCTTTTTACACCTTCGAAACTGGAATGCATCCTACACAATCTATGTGCTCATTTAATGTGGACATGTTCTTTTTATTCCCCTTAAAATGTTATCAAACTGATGATGGTTGTACTATTGAAGGTGTTTGGAATATAGGCAATATGGTCAGTTGAAGTAACTCTGATAAACTGTATTGCTTGATATCCAGTGATTCCATGGAGTGGTGGGAGTGTGGTCTGTGATTGAGTAGACACCCGAATGTTCCACCTGAAGCCCTTGCTAGCCTCTGCTCTGCTTGGGCAGAATGTATCATTAAGCTTCATCATAGTATTTTCCCCTTTCCTGATTAAAAACACAGGAGGAAAGAGGAAACAACCTCTGAAGAATCACTATTTCAGGTAGGAAAGGCTGAGGGATGTATCAGCATTTGGGGGTATCTGCAGATTAGTGGGAGTAAAAGAGTGGTTTTTCAAAGGGAAGAGAAAGAAGAGGAAGGTAAGATGGTATGAAGCCAAATCTTGGAATGTATCTGGTTTTACAATTTTGATTTTGGAAACATGTGAATGTTTTATAGAACTGAAACAAAACAAAATAAAATATTTTACATAATTTAAAAAAACAACAAATTTCTAAAAGTCAAAACTAACCCAAACAAAGGAATATGGGAATTATTGTATGTTCTATCTTTGCAACTCTTCTGTAAGTCTAAAATTACTCTGAAAGAAAATGTTTTAAAAATTACCTAAACAAATAATCTTAACTATGTATTAAGTTGGTGACAAAATCACAGAGAAAATAATTATTTTTTTTGAGACAGTCTCACTCTGTTGCCCAGGCTGGAGTGCAGTGGTGCGATCTCGGCTCACTGCAACCTTCACCTCCTCGGTTCACACCATTCTCCTGCCTCAGTCTCCCAAGTAGCTGGGACTACAGGTGCCCACCACCACGCCTGGCTATTTTTTTTTTTTTTTTTTTTTTTTTTTTTTTTTTTTTTTTCTTTGTAGGCTGGATTTTTTTTTTTTTTAGTTGAGTATGGACAGGGCACGGGTTTTTTTTTTTTAGTAGAGACGGGGTTTCACCGTGTTGGCCAGAATGATCTCTATTTCCTGACCTCGTGATCCGCCCACCTCGGCATCCTAAAGTGCTGGGATTACAGGTGTGAGCCACTATGCCCGGATGAGAAAATAATTTTTTAAATGTCTATATGTGGTAGGCAGAATAATGGTCTTCAAAGACATCCTCACTTTAATCCCTGGACCCTCTGAATAGGTTACATTAAAGTGGCAAAAAAGACTTTGCAGATACAATTAAGGTTATAGACTTTATATAGGAAAATTAGCCTGAAATATTTAGGTGGGTCTGGTCTAATCATATAAACCCTTTAAAGCAGAGAACGTTGACTGAAAGCAGAAGAGATGTTGCAGAAGTGGAAATCAGAGAGATTCCAAGCATAAAAAGGACTCAGTGTGCTGTGGCTGACACTGAGATGGAGAGACCCATTCCCCAAAACTAGAGGGTAGCCTCTAGGAGCTTACAGTGGTCCCAAGCTGACAGTCAGCAGAGAAATGGGGACCTCAGTCCTACAGCCATAAGAAACTGATTTGTGTCAACAACCCGAGTGAGATTGGAAGTGGATTATTCCCCACAGCATCCAGATAAGTGCCCAGGCTGGCCAACTCTTGATTTAGCCTTGCAAAACCTAAAGCAGAGAAACCAGCCAAGCCAACCCGGACTTCTGACCTATAGAACTGTGAGATGACACATTTGTGTTGTTTTACATTGCTAAGTTTGTGGTAATATATTATGGTAGCAATAAAAAAGCAATACGCTTTAAAACACATTTTGGCTATGGTTTCCTGGAGGGATATTTTGTAAGGATAAAAAGAAGTACAAAAAATGGTGAAATGTTATACTGAGTAGTCTTATTTTAATAATTACAGTGGCATCGTTTTGAAACTTTTATCAAAAAATATATATTAGTCATGGTTCTAGCAAGAAACAAATAACAGACCTAAATTAGGAAAATTTGAGGAGAATTTAATAAAAAATACTACAGGTATGTGGGTAGAATGTAGGGAATCACACAAAGAGTGATGTAGGAATCTACCTGAAGGAGCAAAGGATCTGTAAGGAGAGAACTGTGTGAACTCTGCTACCTGACAGAGTGGTAGCAGAGAGGTAAATGTTTGCTGAATGAGTGAATGAACTAATTTTGTTAAATAGCAGATCTGATCAAACTACCCATCCATAACATATAAACAAAGAAAGCACTATGGATGTAATGCAAAAATACTTTCTCTAACTTGTCCCTCACACCATCTTTACCCCCAGACTTTTTTCAATTGAGGTAGTTTGTCCCAGTTACTCATTTCTCTCTAATAAAAATACACATTTACCCCTCTTTCGCTTACCTTTGCAACACCCTGTCTCTGAGCAGAATATATTTCCTGTCCCATTGACATAAGCACAAACTATAGAGGTGTTTTCATGGCTTGGACTTAGCCTCTTGCACTCCAGTGATCCAACAAATATTGATAGCTACAGGTTCAAAAAGACTGTAGAGAAGACTTAAACCCAACTTCCATTCTGAAGTCTAGTGCCTCAATCTAGAGCTACAGACGGTCATATGCAGTTGAACCCAGCTATGCCCAGACAAACACAACCAAACTGGCCAACTTATAGACTCACACATTGATCCAGAAACATTGAGCTGGTGGCTCTAGCCATAGCAATTTAGCAAGAACAAGCAACAAAAGGCATCCAGATTGGAAATGAAGAAATAAAAATAACTCTTTTAACAGATAACATGGTCTTTCCTTAAAAAAAGTTTAAAGTATCCACTAGAAATTATTAGAAGTAATAAATAAATTTAGAAAGTTTGCAGAATTCTATATCAGTATATAAAAATCAGTCATATTTCCATACACTAGCAATACAAATTAAAAAAATAAATTAATAAAGCAACGTCGTTTACAATGGCATCAAAAAGAATAAGCACTTAGTAATAAATTTAACAAAAGAAGTGCGAGACTTTTACACTAAAAACTGTAATACATGGCCAGGCGCAGTGACTCACGCCTGTACTACCAGCACTTTGGGAGGCTGAGTTCACTTTGGGAGGTCAGGAGTTCAAGACCAGCCTAGCCAACATGGTGAAACCCCATCTCTACTAAAAATACAAAAATTAGCCGGGTATGGTGGCACGTGCCTGTAATTCCAGCTACTCGGGAGGCTGAAGCAGGAGAATCGCTTGAACCCAGGAGGCAGAGGTTGCAGTGAGCCTCGCAACGTTGCACTCCAGCCTAGATGACAGAGCAACACTCCATTTCAAAAACAAAAACAAAACAAAACAAAACAAAAGAACTGTAATACAATTTTAAGAAGATCTAAATAAATAGAAAGATGTGCTATGTTCATGGATTGCGAGACTTAATATTGTTAGGATAGCAATACCTCCCAAATTGATCTACATATTCAATCCAATGCCTAACAAAATCCTAGCTGCCTGTTTCACAGAAATTGTCAAAGTGATCACAAATTTCATACAGAAATTCAAGAGATCCAGAATATCCAAAATGATCTTGAAAAGAACAAATTTGGTGGACTCACACTTCCTGATTTCAAAACTTACTGCAAAGCTACAGTCATGTCATAGACAATGTGGTACTAGCATAAAGATAGACCTATAGATTAATAGAATAAAATTGAGAGTCCAGAAATAAACCCTTACATTTATACTCATTTGGTTTAAAAAAAAATGCCAAGATAATTCAGTATGGAAAGAATTCTTTTCTACAAATGGTGCTGGGCAACTGAATATTCATGTTCAAATGGATGAAGCTGGACTCCTACCTCACCCCATATACAAAAAAAAGAACTCAAAATAGATTTTAGACCCAAACGAAAAGGAATAAAACTTTCTTTCTTTTTTTTTTTTTTTGAGACAGAGTCTCACTCTGTTGCCCAGGCTGGAGTGCAGTGGTGCAGTCTTGGCTCACTGCAACCTCTGCCTCCCGGGTTCAAGTGATTCTCCTGCCTCAGCCTCCCAAGTAGCTGGGATTACAGGTGCCTGCCACCATGCCAGGCTAATTTTGTATTTTTAGTAGAGATGGGTTTTCATCATGTTGGCCAGGCTGGTCTCAAACTCCTGACCTTGTGATCTGCCCACCTCAGCCTCCCGAAGTACTGGGATTACAGGTGTGAGCCACCACACCCGGCCAAAACTTTCTTTTATGGATTCTCCTAAAAGAAAATATCTTCATAAATTTGTATTAAGCATTGAGGCCAGGTGCAGTGGCTCCCACCTGTAATTCCAGTGCTTTGGGAGGCCAAGGTGGGCAGATCATCTGAGGTCAGGAGTTTGAGACCAGCCTGGCCAACATGGTGAAACACTGTCTCTACTAAAAATACATAAAATTAGCTGGGCATAGTGCTTGTAATCCCAGCTATTTGGGAAGCTGAGGCAGGAGAATTGCTTGAACCCAGGAGATAGAGGTTGCAGTGAGCCAAGATGGTGCCATTGCACTCTAGCCTGGGCAGTGAGAGTGGAACTCCGCCTCAAAAAAGAAGAATTAAGATTGGTTTCTTAGACATGACAACAAAAGCACAAGTGATGTAAAACGAAAATAGATAAACTAGAATTCATTAGAATTTAAATACTTTTGTGTTTCAAAGAACACCATCGAGAAAATGTAAAATAACTGCATAATGAGAGAAAATATTTGCAATTTATATAGCTAACAATGGAATGTATCTAGAATATATAAAGGACTCATTACTTAACAATAAAAGAAAATTTCTCAATTTAAAAAATGATCAAAGAAAAAAGAATAAATGATTTAGCTAGGCATCTTTCTAAAAGAAGGCATACAAATAGCTAACAGCACATGAAAAAATGCTCAATATCATTAGTCAGTAGGGAATTAAAAATCAAAACCATAAGATACTACTTCATAAAACTGCAAACAAACAAAAACAGACATTGTCAAGTGTTGGTTAGGAGGTGGATAAATTGGAATCTTCATACATTGATAGTTGGGTTATAAATTGGCAAACACTGGAAAACAGGTTAGCAGTCTCTCAAAATGTTAAGCCTAGAGTTACTATGGTACCCAGCAATTCCATTTCTAGGTATTTAACAAAGGGAATTCAAAACATATATCTATACAAAAACTTGGACACAAATGTTCATAGCAGGATTTTCAGAATAGTCAAAAAGTAGAAGCAACCTAAATGTCAATGTACTGATGAATGGATAAATAAAATGCTGTATATCCATATAATGGGTATAGCCACTACAAGAAATGAAGTGCTGATATATACTATGACATGAATGAACCTTGGAAACATTATGCTAAAAGGAAGAAGACATAAAATACACACATTGTATGATTACATTCATATGAAACGTTCAGTTAGGAAGATCATAGGGGTAGAAAGTAGACTAATAGTTTTCAGGGGCTTGGGAAAGGGAGAAATGAGAGACAAATACTAGTAGATATTGTTCAAAGTCTCACACACACACACACACACACACACACACAAAAGTAGGCTTCAGAGTTGTATTTGTTTTTAAATGCATGTTCTCATATGATGAACAAAGCAGGGTATGTTAAGCCTGAGTTATTATTTTATGTATGTTTGTCACTCTATCTTTTCCTTCCTTCTTTCTTTCCTTTCTTCCTGCCTTCATTTTTCTCTTCTTTTCTTTTAATGCGAACTTTTCACTATAGATGTTTTAATACAATAGAGATGACAATGGACTTCCTATTTATTTTTTGATAAATTTTATTTATTTTTATTAGGCATTTTATTCCTTTTTTTTTGAGATGGAGTCTCACTCTCACTCTGTTGCCCAGGCTGGAGTGCAGTGGCGCAATCTCAGCTCACTGCAACCTCCATCTCCTGGGTTCAAGCAATTTTCCTGCCTCAGCCTCCTGAGTAGCTGGGATTACAGGCATGTACCACCACACCCAGCTAATTTTTGTATTTTTAATAGAGATGAGGTTTCACCGTGTTGGCCAGGCTGGTCTCGAACACCTGACCTCAGGTGATTCTCCCACCTCAGCCTCCCAAAGTACTGGGATTACAGGTGTGAGCCACTGTGCCCAGTCAGCAAAAATTTTTAACTTTTATTTTGGTTTCAGGGGGTACATGTGCAGGTTTGTTAAAGAAGTAAATTATGTGTTGTGGGGGTTTGGTGTACAGTTTATTTCATCACCCACGTAATAAGCATAGTACCCAATAGGTAGTATTTCCTTCCTCGCTGTCCACCCTCAAGTAGGCCCTAGTGTCTGTTGTTCCCTTTTTTGTGTTCATGCATACTCAGTGTTCAGCTCCCACTTATAAATGAGAACACGTGGTATTTGGTTTTCTGTTCCTGTGTCAGTTTACTTAGGATAATGGCCTCTGGCCCCATCCATGTTGCTGCAAATGACATGACCTTGTCTTTTTTATGGCTGCATAGTATTCCATGGTATACCACATTTTCTTTATCCAGTCTACTGTTGATGGGCATTTAGGTTTATTCCACGTCTTCACTATTGTGAATGGTACTGCAATGACCATATGTGTGCATGTGTCTTTATGATAGAACAATCTATATTCCTTTGGGTATATACCCAATAATGGGATTGCTGGGTTGAATGGTAATCTGTTTTAAGTTTTTTGAGATATTACCAAACTGCTATTCACAGTGGCTGAACTAATTTACCACCAATTTATAATTGTCACCAGCAATGTATAAGCCTTCTCTTTTCTTTGCAGCCTCGCCAATATCTGTTTTTTACTTTTTAGTAATAGCCATTTTTACTGGTGTGAGATGGTATCTTATTGTGGTTTAGATTTGCGTTTCTCTAATGATTAGTGATGTTGAGCATTTTTTCATATGCTTATTGGCTGTATATTAAGTTTTCTTTCTTTTTTTTTTTTTTTTTTTTTTGAGACTGAGTCTCTCTCTGTCGCCCAGGCTGGAGTGCAGTGGCAGTGATCTTGGCTCACTGCATGCTCTGCCTCCAGGGTTCACGCCATTCTCCTGCCTCAGGCTCCCGAGTAGCTGGGACTACAGGCGCCCGCCACCATGCCCGGCTAACTTTTTTTTGTATTTTTAGTAGAGACAGGGTTTCACCGTGTTAGCCAGGATGGTCTCAATCTCCTGACCCTGTGATCTGCCCGCCTCGGCCTCCCAAAGTGCTGGAATTACAGGCGTGAGCCACCGTGCCTGGCCCGGCTGCACGTTATGTTTTCTTTTGAAAAATGTTTGTTCATTTGACTTCCTGTTTTTTAGACCATACAGTGGATGATTAAACATACCCATGACCTACCTTTGACAATTATCATCAACAGATGGCCAATTTTGTGTGTGTGTGTGTGAGAGATGGAGTCTCACCCTGTTGCCCAGGCTGGAGTGCAGTGGTGCATCTTGGCTCACTGCAACCTCCGCCTCCTGGGTTCAAGTGATTGTTCTGCCTCAGTCTCCCGAGTAGCTGGGACTACAGGCACGTGCCACCACGCCCAGCTAATTTTTTTTTTTTTGTATTTTTAGTAGAGACGCGGTTTCACCGTCTTAGCCAGGATGGTCTCAATCTCCTGACCTCGTGATCTGCCCGCCTCAGCCTCCCAAAGTGCTGGGATTACAGGCGTGAGCCACTGTGCCCGGCCAGATGGCCAATTTTAAAAACTCAGTATCTCCGTTGATCTCTGTGTTAGTTTCAGAACTCTGAGAGACAAATGTGAAGATAGGATAAGATGCGCAAGAGATTTATTGGGGAAAAGAAGGAAGGGAACTAGAGGGAGCTAACAGAGCTGTCAGAATGAAATGCAGGTTTAACTCCTGTAGAGAAGAGAAGGGAGGAAGGAAAGTTGGGTAGGAAATGTCTTAGACCTCAGTGGAGTTTTCAAAAAGTTTCTGCAAAGCCAATGGGAAATTCTTAAGCCAAGGTGACATGTGAGAAAAGTACCCCACTCCCCAAGAATAGGCCTGCTGAAGATCTCTGCTGCACGAAGTCACTGACTGGGAATAGTCCATGAGAAACATGACCTCTGTGTAAACTGGTGATAAATTGATTTCAGAGCACAGCAGCTGGAGCTAGTCAATTGTGTTCCTTCAGTGGAAGATCTGAGAGACATATTTTCATGACCACCATCACCCCTCTCTCACCAAAGTAATTATGAAGCAAACCCTTAGCATTATACAATTTCATCTTCACAGTTCTTTTTAGTGAAATCGGCATAATACCTATACCAAAATTTAGCAAAAGTATCTTGGGAGTGGGAGATAGGAAATAAAAGCAAACCTACAGATTAATTTCATTTTACTTATATAAAAACTTTCAATAAAATGTTAGCAAATAGAATTTAGTAGTAAAAAAAATTATAAAATAGGATTCATCTCAGGGATGCAAGGAAATTTATCAATAAAATTTACCACATTGGCAGTTCAAAGTAAAAATACAATAATAGTGGGAGATATAGAACTTACTTGTAAGATAACTCATGAGATAACTTACACTATACTGGGGTGAGACAGGCAATAAACAAATAAACCTACAGTATAATGCAGGGATAGTACTGGTGCAGAAATGGCAATACGGATTACCAGAAAAGAGGAGAAAGTACAGAAATGAACACAAGTTATACTCATACCTTGTGCATAACAAAAAAGGATTTCAAAGCACTTAGAAAATGATAGACTATACTAGAAACTGTGTGAGGATATTTTGCTAGCTATTTGGGATTTTATTTTTTATTTTATGTATTTATTTTTGAGACAGGGTCTCACTCTGTTGCCCAGGCTGGAGTGCAGTGGCATGATCTCAGCTCACTGCAGACTTTATTTCCCAGGCTCAAGAGATCCTCCCACCTCAGCCTTTCAAGTAGCTGGGACTAAAGGTGCATGCCACCGTGCTTGGCTAATTTTTGTATTTTTTTGTAGAGATGGGGTCTTGCCATGTTGCCCAGGCTTGTCTCAAACTCCTGGGCTCAAGCAATCCTCCCACCTCAGCCTCCCAATGTGCTGGGACAATAGTCATGAGCCACTGTACCCAGCCTCATTTGGAATTTTAAAAATAAATAGCTAGATCTACCTTATATCCTTATATGAAAATAAATTCCAGGTGGATTAAAACTTTGTCGACAGAGAACAAACAATAAAATTACTAAAGTAAAATAAGTAAGCATTTATATTTTCTCGGAGTGAGGGAAGTTCAGTGACATGTTAAAAATTAGAGAAACCTGATGAAAATGGCAGCACAGATTTATGCACGTTAAAGATTAAGAAATGTATACACTAAATATGGTATTTTACCTTGAAAAAGACTTGAAGTTTGGATGCAGAAATGGGCTCAGTAGAATTGCCTCTTGTGAATTCTCGTGTGGTGATCTAAGGAGGGTTTTCTGAAATTAGAAAGTTTTAACATGAGATGTGGATGGGCGGGTTTTTTGTTTGATATGTGTGCAGTATCTTTTGTGCCTTCTTATTTGACTGTGTTCAGTTGGGTGCAGTTTTCTAGTTACACCTAGTGTTTTACACAGATAAAAATCACACATAAACAAGCAAAAAATTGTCTTACACTCAAATTATTCTCTAATACATCAGTTGCATAGGAATAAATTCTCATTTTCAAAATAAATGTCACAGCAGAACTGACAGAATAACAAAGATATCGCCACCTCTTCAAAGTAGCACTGAGAAAACACATTGGAAAACTGTGGGAGTCTGATGGGTCGCTCAACTCACTCCCTGTGCCCTAGAAAAGATTATGTGCCGTGGATCTTCCTGGGCTAGAGTTCCATCTCATTTTCTTGAAGCGTATGCATTTATCTACTTGTTTGTTAGAAAGGATGAGGTAGAATCAAACATGCCTTTGATATTAAGCTTCTGTGGTCCAAACTGAAAGGGAATTTTCTAGAGCAGTTTGTATCATCTGGAGAATTCTCTTTTTTGATTCACTGGTTTCCCAAGTTGTTCACTGTGGGCACATTTTTCTCTTCTTCCTCTTTCTTCCAAAAGTCATCAATTTCAAAAGAAATTTTACTGAAGTTCTCAGAAATGGCTAACCATTAGGAAATGAATTTTTTTGTTGTTCAGAAAACTTTTAATCACAATTTTAAAAGGCTTTGAGTTCCCTATTCCCCACAGGAAAAAATATTATAAGACATATGTAATGTTGGCAGTATCGATACAGTATTTCCTTAGTAACACATTTTTGAAGAAAGTTTCTTAACATTTCTATAATTCAGGAAGGAATGGGGTAGTACAGGAAAAGGTACCAAATGAACATAGGCAATTGAGTTACACAGGTTTTGTTTTTAGTTTATTGTGATATAGTTATAATTTCAGGCCCCATAACATTGCCTGGAGTAAATATTTATTGGAGTCTATGACAAAATAAATTTTAGAGACTAACTTGTAAGGAAAATGAAATATTTTTTCTCATCCATTGCTAGGTTCATGACTAAGGCCCTTATAACAAAAGACAAATTAACAAGAGAAAAGCATAAGCATTTAGTTAATATAAGTTTTACTTTACATGGGAGCCTTCAATAATGAAGACTCTCCCAAAGAGCGAAAGCTGAGTATTATTATGCTTAAGTTTGATGAAGAGGGAGCAGTCATGGAGAAAGATGACTGGACAAAGGTGGTATGATGTTATGGTAATAAACTGGGGGTAATGTAGCAGTCTCATTTGTCAAATGATTCTCTGTGTTCCTTTCTTCAGAGATAAGAACATTCCTTTCCTCCACATATAGGATAGGCACCACTTACGTGAGGGTCTTTTGACCTACTTCAGGAGAAGGTCAGGGAATTCTTTCACAGCCTGCTTCAGGGAGAAGGGCAGGAGAAGGTCAGAGAGATCTTCCTGCTTCTGCAGTTTTTTCTCAAATGCCAAGGTGCCATATTTTGGGGTAGTGTATCCTGAAACCCATCAGTATATTCATCTCTACTGAAGTTTTGATTTGTTTTAACTATGGGAAATAATCAATTAATTATTAAAGAAATACTGGTTCACTTTTTAACCTTCATATATTTATTATTATTATTTCATATATTTTTATTATTATTTCTGTCAATAACTTTTTATGATTTGGCTTCTTAACTTTATTGGATGGTAAAAGCACCAAACATAATATAATTTTATAGGTAATAATTTTTCATCTTTGCAAATAAACTTCCACTAGTTCCAATTGGTTATTCATTCCTTTAATAAATCAATATTTGATTCTTTAAATAATGTTTGGAAAAAAATTATATTTGCAGCAGTAATTTATGGAAATGAATTACTAGCCACTTAAGTGCTGCTCTTTGAAACTTTGTTCTTGAAGAGAGTGAGTTTTCAGTTTTATTCTTATGTAATGACATAATAATTAGAGAAATAAATTGCATTTTGTAGATTGTAATTAAAATGTTGTTTTCTTCTTCTTTTATTGAGAAGATTAGAAAGAATTTCTTGCTTTTGGTTTGGAAATATTTACTCTGTTTGAAAGAATAGAAACTGTCTCCTTAAGAAAAACCATGAAAATTGCTTTTTCTTTTGAGACAGGGTCTCACTCTGTTGCCCGGGTTGGAGTGCAGTGGCATGATCATGGCTCATTGCAATCTCTACCATCCAAGCTCATGCAATTCTCTCACCTCAGCCTCCCTAGTAGCTGGGACCACAGTTATGCACCACCACACCCAGCTTATTTTTTTAAAAATTATTTGTAGAGACACAGCCTCTCTATGTTGCCGAGACTGGTCTTGAACTCCTGGGCTCAAGCAATACTCCCACCTAGGCCTCCCAAGGTGCTGGGATTACAGGTGTGAGTCACTGCACCTGGCCTCATTCTTTTTTTAATCGAAGGGAAAGAAATAAGCATTTACTTTGCCTGTATAAGAAAGAAATATAGTTTTGTTCAAGTTAATGAGAATAAATGCTATTTTACAAAAGACTGCCAACTAATAAATGTAGAAGAGGTGACGAAATTATAAAGTCAGCATTCTGCACACCCTTCTGCCCCATGAAATAATAGACACAGGCAAGGGACATCAGTACATGCTAAATAACTCAGTGAAAGGTTGTTGGGAAATGGGATACTACCACGTTGCCAAAGCATTTCCCTAAGATAAAGAGAAAACAGTATCTTTACTAGGAAACAACCTAACAGTTATCGTCTTAACCAACTCACCTAATTTAGCAATACAAGTAATGGGATAGGGAAATATTGTGTGACTATTAATGGGATGCAATATGAACTACACAGTGTCATCTATGAAATATGTATGACAAAAATGTTTAGCCCAAATTGAACCAGGTCTTTAGATGTAATAGGTCTTTAGATGTAATTTCCAGTTTATGGTAAATAAAGGTGATAGAGTTGAACACATCGTAAACAGTAAATCAAATCCAGAAGGTAAGATATTCTACAACACAACTACCTGGTCTCATAAAATAACTTATCAAAGAAAAGGCGGGGCAATTTCTAGATGAAAAGATATTTAAGAGACATAACAACCAAATGCAGTAGAGAAACTTGATTGCTTCCTACTTGAGAGGGAAAAAAAACAGCTATAGAGGACTTTTTGAGATTGTTGGAGAAATTGGAAGGTTGACTGTGTATTGGATGATATAGAGGAATTAGTATTAATTTTTTACATGTGATAATGGTATGGTAGTTATTACTTTCAGCAGATGCATGCTGAAGAGGTAAACCGATGTGTTGCCTATAACTTCTTTTGAAGTGATTTCTCAAACAAAAATATAAATATGTATACAAACATACATATAAAAATATTTTTAAATGGCAAAATGTAAAAAAATTGCTGAATATAATAGTAGGCATATGAATGATTATTGTACTATTCTTTCAACCTTTCATATTTAAAATTTTTCATAATAAAAACATGGGTGGTGGGGCAAGCTTCAATTTTTATTTTAATGAACTAGGCATTATTTCCTACAGCCTATATTACCATATTGGAGACTTAAGAATAAGTAGGAACTCTGTAGCCCAGAGGAAAATTGGAAGGGAGGTAAGGGATTTAGTCTGTTAGCATTGCATGCATCTATGGACCCAGTTTCTTGCATAAAACTAGAAGCTTTCTCTGAACAGAGGTATCTCTTGGCATAAATCCATGGGAGAAAATAATTCTCTCAGATGCTAAAATTATCTATGAATATAACTATAAATAGACAGGAAGAAAAGACAGGCTCAAGACTCCAAGGTGTCACCTTCAAGTGATTCTATTGCTCTGGATCATTGCTCAGCTTGATAAATACTAGGAATCTTGGCCAGTTTTGAGTTGAAAGTATCCCATAGATATCATTGCAGCTTACTGAATTCCAGAGTGAAATGATCTTAAATAACACTAGTTCGAGTCCTAAGAAATTGCAGATATGTGACCATTGTTGACAAACAAAAACAGAAATTTCATGTGGTTCTACTTAGTACTTCACTCTCCTCTACAACATCCTTGACAAAGGGTCACCCAGTCTCTTCATACGTAAGAGAAAGTTTCGAGAAGTTCATTTCATTTTCAGTCAGACTTGTTAGGATAGTCTTCCTTACATCCAGATGACGTTTACCACTCTGTAAATACCAGCCTCTCTCCATTGGCCAGCTTGCTCCTTGATTCTTCAATTTTTTTTTTTTTTGAGACGGAGTTTCGGTCTTGTTGCCTAGGCTGGAGTGCAATGGCACTATCTCGGCTAACTGCACACCTCTGCCTCCGTCACTGCAACCTCTGCCTCCCCGGTTCAAGCAATTCTCCTGCCTCAGCCTCCCGAGTAGCTGGGATTACAAGCGCCTGCCACCACGCCCGGCTAATTTTTGTATTTTTAGTAGAGACGGGGTTTCTCTATGTTGGCCAGGCTCTTCTCAAACTCCTTACCACAAGTGAGCTGCCCGCCTCGGACTCCCAAAGTGCTGGGATTACAGACGTGAGCCACGGCGCCCAGCCGACTCTTCAAAACAAATTTTTTTTTTTTTTTTAGAGGGAGTCTCGCTCTGTCGCTTAGGCTGGAGTGCAGTGGCATGATCTCCGCTCACTGCAGCCTCCGCCTCCCTGCTTCACGCCATTCTCCTGCCTCAGCCTCCTGAGTAGCTGGGACTACAGGCGCCCGCCACCAAACCTGGCTAGTTTTTTTGCCTTTTTAGTAGAGACGGGATTTCACTGTGTTAGCCAGGATGGTCTCAATCTCCTGACCTCGTGATCCGCCCGTCTCAGTCTCCCAAAGTGCTGGGATTAGGGCGTGAGCCACCGCGCCCGGACTGACTCTTCAAATTTTTGAAAGCAGTTCTCATGCTCTGCGAAGTTTCCCCCTTTTCTATATTAAACATTTATGACTCCTTCAGCCATTCCTCTATCTAATACAATCTTAAGTTCTTTCGTTATCATCTTTGAATTTCTCCTGGAGAAGCTTCTGTTCATCGATGACCTGGTGTTCCTCATGTTGGATCTATTGTTCTAGACCAGATCTATTATTGTGGACTGAATAACTCCTTGTTGTGGGGGGGCTGTCCTGTGCATTGTATGTTGCTTAGTAGCACCCTTGGCCTTTAAGGCTGGATGCCAGTAGTACCACTCCCTTTTCCCCTGATTTGACACCAAAAATATCTACAAATGTTTCCTGTGGGACAAATTGCCCTTAGTTGAGAATTGCCGGTCTAGCCACCAGAAAAGAACATAGTTATTATTCCAAATGTAACAAATATTTAAATTTTCCATTGGAAAAACAAGGGACTCTTGCAGTTTGGGAAGAGTTGATTGCTCTTCAAAACAGAGGAAAGAAAATTTACAGTTTAAGAAGATGTGGTGAGGGTGAGAGGAGGAAGAGGGAGCATACTCAGAAGAAAGTCCTGTTTTTCTGCCTAAAGGGATTTCAGTACACAAATGTCTATTATGAGAGTTCTAGAATTTGCTGCTATGTTTATTCTGCAACAAATTATAATCAAGTTTACTATATTTTGGAAAGCTCTGGGTCAGGTTGTATGTTTTGTGAACCAAAGAGGGAGGCTCAGTTCCTGATCTGGGCTGGTGTATTGAAAATGCAAACAAATTGTGTGCAACAGGAGCCCAGAGACAGTGGAATCTACAGAATTCTCGTGGAGGACTTTGGCCTTTTGTGAGATATGGACTGTAGATTCAAACCAATCTGATCAGGTTCTTTTATTTCTTTCTTTCACCCCTCCCTCTTGCCTTGTCACCCAGGCTGGAGTGCAATGGTGCCATCTCAGCTCACTGCAACCTCTGCCTCCCGGATTCAAGCAATTCTCCTGCCTCAGCCTCCCGAGTAGCTGGGATTATAGGTGCCCACCATCACTGCACCCTGCTAATTTTTGTATTTTTAGTAGAGACGGGGATTCACTATGTTGGCCAGGCTGGTCTCAAGCTCCTGACCTAGTGATCTGCCCACCACCGCCTCTCAAAGTGCTGGGATAACAGGTGTGAGCCACCGCGCCCGGCCTCTGATCAGGTTCTGTATAATCTGATCAGCCTCTGATCAGAGCCTGTGTAATCCCACCTGATATCCCTGTATTATGTACATCCTAACCATCAGAGCAGGGGAGAACTATAACCTCTCTTATTTAGATTTCTCTTTATAAGAACTAGTGTTTTTCTCCCAGCCACATTACAGTGATGATTCCTTCTATTAATATATGTATCTTTTGTGAGAAGTATTATTTAATAGTCAAAAGAACTGACTCTGAAGTTAGACTGCTTGAATTCAAATCATGGCATCATCACTTGTCTCTGCTACTATGCGATGCTACTTCTTTAAGCTTCACTTTCCTAGTCTTTAAAATAAGGACACTAAATCTCATGGGGATACTTCTGAGGATTAAATGAATTAGTGTACACAGCACATAGCAGAATCTGAAAAAGCATTAGCCCTCCATAAATGTTGGCTACTATTATTTAGTCTGTACTCATCTAAAAACTTGTGTTTTCTTCCACATATGCTAACTATAATACTTCTATCACCCTGGGTTATATTAGGCCATTCTTGCATTGCTATAAAGAAATACGTGAGACTGGGTAGCTTATTAAAAAAGAGGTTTAATTGGCTCATGTTTCTGCAGGCTGTACAGGAAACATAGTGCTGACATCTGCTTATGGGGAGGCCTCAGGAAACTTACAATCATGGCAGAAGGGGAAGCAGGAGCAGGCATCTCACCTGGTGAAAGCAGGAGCAAGAGAAAGAGTACAGGGGTGGGAGGTGCTGCACTTTTTTTTTTTTTTGATGGAATTTCACTGTTGTTGCACAGGCTGGAGTGCAATGGTACGATCTTGACTCAATGAAACCTCCACTTCCAGTTCAAGTGATTCTCCAGCCTCAGCCTCTCGAGTAGCTGAGATTACAGGTGGATGCCATCACAGCCGGCTAATTCTATTTTTTTTTTAATGGAGTCTCACTCTGTCACCCAGGCTGGAGCGCAGTGGCATGATCTCGGCTCACTACAACCTTTGCTTCCTGAGTTCAAGCAATTCTCCCACCTCAGCCTCCTGAGCACCTGGGATTACAGGTGCCTGCCACTATACCTGGCTAGTGTTTTTTTTTTTTTTTTTTTTTTTTGTATTTTTTAGTAGAGACAGGGTTTTGCCATGTTGGCCAGGCTGGTCTTGAACTCCTGACCTCAGGTGATCTGCCCGCCTCAGCCTCCCAAAGTGCTGGGATTACAGGCATGAGCCACCATGCCCAGCCAAGTTTTGTATTTTTAGTAGAGACAGGGTTTCACCATGTTGGCCAGGCTGACCTCAAACTCCTGACCTCAGGTGATCCACCCACCTCGGCCTCCAAAAGTGCTGGGATTACAGGTGTGAGTCACCACGCCTGGCCAATGCCACACATTTTTAAACAACCAGATCTCCTGTGAGCTCAGAGTGAGAGCTCAGTTATCACCAAGGCGCTGGCCCAAGCCATTCATGGGGGATCCACCCCCATAATCCAAAGACCTCCCACAATTTCCCACCTCCAACATTAGGGATTACATTCCAACATGAGATTTAGGTGGGGACACATATTCAGACTATATCATGGGTTTATGCTGTGTTTTGTTTTAGTTTTGGGGTTTGTTTGTTTGGGCTCTAAGTGCAGAAATTTATGTTCATCTCTTCTTAATTTCATCTTGATGAGAGTATGCCACCTGGAAATCAGATAACTTTGGCTTCGATGTCAATCTACCTACCTCTTATCACAATTGTGAAAATTAGTTATAAATAATACGTGGTAAAGACCAAGTCAGTTGTTCTCATCTGGGAGTAATTTTACCTCCCTGGTGACATTTGGCAATGTCTGGAGACATTTTTGTTTGTCGCAATTGGGAGCTGCCACTAGTATCTAGTGGGTAGGCCAGGGATGCTGTTAACCATCTTACAATGTACTGGAAAGCTACTCACAAGAAAAAATTATCCAGCCCCAAATGTTAAAACTTTGAAGTTGAGAAACCTGCATTAAATTGAAAATGTTAGTTTTTATCTACTCTAGCACCAAACAAGCCTGATGAACTAATTTTGAATCCCGATTCTGTCCTTTAATACATTGTCTCCTCCTCCCTGCATTGGATTATGCTTAAATTTGCCCAGCATGCCATCCACATCTTCATCCAAAGTATTAACAGAAATAGCGTATAAGGACAAAGTCCTCCAGTCAGGTTGCAGTGGAGGCAGTATACATGGCCATTGAGCAGGAGTGCACTGATAAGAATCTGCTAGAGTTTAATTCCCATGTCTATTGATTATTAACTACTGTGTGACCATGGAAAAGTTATTTAATGAATGTGTGCCTCAGCTTCCTTACCTGTAAAATAGAGAAAGAGTAATAAAACTCCCATAGAGTTATAGTGAGTATTACATGGAATTAAAGCATGTAAAGCATTTAGTCTGATGACTAACCCATAGGAAATGTTCAGTGTTAACCAATCATCCTATATTCTTTGTTGTTAATGTTGCTGTTGCTAGAGACAGAGTCTTGCTCTGTTGCTCGAGACAGAGTCTTGCTCTGTTGCTCAGGCTGGAGTGCAGGGCAGTGGTGCAATCATGGCTTATTGCGACCTCAAACTCCTGGGCTCAAGTCATCCTTCCACCTCAGCCTCCTGAGAAGCTATAAGTACAGGTGTGCACCACCATACACACCCAGCTAATTTTTTAAATTTTTTGTAGAGGTGGGGGTCCTGCTATGTTGCCCAGGCTGGTCTCAAACTCCTGGCCTCAAGCAATCCTCCCACCTTGGCTTCACAAAGTGTTGGGATTACAGGTGTGAGCCACTGTGTCTGGCTGAGTATTCATTAGTTGTACTTGTTTAAGGAGTTGTATATTCCCTGCTCTGTAGCTCAATCAATGACATTATGATACTATTTTTCATATGCCTTGAAATCCTCTCATAATACACATTTTACTAAAAATATTCTCTAATGACTTCATTTCTTTCCTTCCTTCTTTCTGTGGTTTTTGTTTGTTTGTTTTTTGAGATGGAGTCTCACTCTGTCACTCAGGCTAGAGTCCAGTGGCACGATCTCGGCTCACTGCAATCTCTGCCTCCCGGGTTCAAGCGATTCTTCTGCCTCAGCTTCCCGAGCAGATGGGACTACAGGTGTGCACCACCACACCCGGCTAATTTTTGTATTTTTTTTTTTGGTGGAGGTGGTGTTTCACCATATTGGCCAGGCTGATCTCGAACTCCTGACCTCGTGATCCACCCGCCTCAGCCTCCCAAAGTGCTGGGATTACAGGCATGAACCACCCCGTCCGGCCCTTTCTGTGTTTTTAAAAGACAACTGTCAGAACTCCAGAAGCCTGAGGTTTTACTACCCTAAATGTTCTCTTTGAAATGACTGTAGGTGCTTTCTGATTTATGAGTTGAAAAAAAGTGTTAAAAATTTAATGAGACAATGCATGTAAACCACTTATCACTGAAATTGCCACATCCAATGCATTCAAAAATGTCAACTCATGGTTATTAAAAGTTTCATTACTCTTTTTTTTTTTTTTTTGAGACGGAGTCTTGCTCTGTAACCCAGGCTGGAGTGCAGTGGCGCGATCTCGGCTCTCTGCAAGCTCTGCCTGCCGGGTTCAGGCCATTCTCCCCCTTCAAGCTCCCGAGTAGCTGGGACTACAGGCGCCCACCACCACGCCCGGATAATTTTTTGTATTTTTAGTGGAGACGGGGTTTCACCGTGTTAGCCATGATGGTCTCGATCTCCTGACCTCGTGATCTGCCCACCTTGGCCTCCCAAAGTGCTGGGATTACAGGCGTGAGCCACCGCGCCCGGCCATTTTTTTTTTTTTTTTTTTTAAAGATCTTATTTGGTTACACTGGATTTCTCAGTCATGAATATGCAGGATAGCAAGACTCTTCTTTTGAAGAGGTGTTCAAAATACTTTAAACCGCAAGTGCATCAGCCTGAGTTTCCTACTTGATAGAAGTATTTAGAAAAGTGGCCAAGGTAGTCCACGGAGAGGCTTAGGTGATGCCGGGGAAGGGCCACTATCAAGGGATGGAGCTTGGATGTTGTAAAAAGATGGGGCTGGCCTTAGAGTTCTAGAGCCTAAGAGAAGGAAGGCCTGACCGATATAGGCAATCAGAGCTCCATAGACAGACAAGATTAGAGAGGTGCAAGACCAAGACCTGAGCCTCAGTCTCCCGCCGACCCCGCACCTTTAGCAGTGGCACAGGGCGAGAAAGCAGAGCTGACAGCCGCGCAGGCGCAGCGTGTACTCTTCAGGTGTGCCAGGACGACTGCTTCCAGAAGACACCGCGGGCCCAGAAGACGCTGGGAAAGACGACTAGGCGCTTTCTGCAGATGCTAGTGCTTCATTGCCCTCTACAACTGCCTTCTCCTGGGTATTGGGATCAGACAGTGGTGAGTCAATAGACGACTGCATCTACGAGTAAATAAACACACAGGGCTGATAGTCCGATGGCATCTTCAGAGGCACAGGTGCAAAAAGGGACCTGGCTGGCCTCAGGCTTGTCCACCTGGATCCCTGAGGTGCAAGTGGAACAGAGAAAGCCTCAGAGGCTGAAGGAGGTGATCTGCTGAAAAGACCAATCTTTATTTTATTTTGTTATATGATAAACTCATATGACGTAAAACAGCATTCTATCCATTTTAAAGGATACACTTCAGTGTCATTAAGTACATTCACAAGCCATTTTTATTGTTAAAATAAATTTTTATTTTATTTTATTGTTAAAATAAATTTTTATTTTATTTTATTGTTAAAATAAATTTTTATTTTATTTTATTGTTAAAATAAATTTTACCAATAGAAAACATTTATTGAAGTCTTACTGTGTTATGGTGCAACACTACGAATAAAATTCAGAGTCCTTATCCTGGCTTACAATGAGTTGCTTTGACCTTCCTGCAGGATTGGAAAGTGTTCCTTCTTCAAAATAGTATCTGTCGAGTTTAATTTGCATTTCATTTCCCTGGTGATTAGTGATGTTGAGCATTTTTTCATGATGTTGAGCATTTTCTCATGTTTGTTGGCCATTTGTGTATCTTCTTTTAAGAAATGTCTGTTCACATCATTTGCCCACTTTTTAATGGGATTGGTTTTTCCTTGCTGACTTTTTTTGAGTGCCCAGTAGATTTTGGATATTAGTCCTTTATTGGAGTATAGTTTGCAAATGTTTTTTCCTATTCTGTAGGTTACTTATTTTCTCTGTTAATTCTTTCGCTATCCAGAAGCTTTTTTGTTTAATTTGGTCCCATTTATTCATTTTTGTTTTCGTTGTCTTTGTTTTTGGGGGCTCGTTGGTCACCAGTTGGTCTAGGTGCAGCAGAGAGCCCAGAGAAAGGGTGAGAATGCCTTTTACAAAGGGTAGTTGCATCTTGTTAGGAATAAGGTATTGTACAGAAATTTACATATGTGTAAAAGGATGAGTAGCCAGAAAGTGAACAGTGCAGACTTTTAAACTATGGCTCTTAGCAGCTAATTTGCAGGAATCTCAAAGGGCAGAGGAATATTTGAAGTTTGTCATGTGTCAGCAAAAGCAGGCGGTAGGAAATGCTGCCATTGTTATGACGAAACTTTAGACAAATTAAATTGAGCAAACTTTGAGTAAAGAATGATTCATGAACTGTGCAGCCCACAAAACCAGAACAGGTTCAGAGTGACTCTGGGGCTGCCACATGATAAGACAACATTTATGTGCAGAAGATGGAAGTGAGGTTTAGAAATAGCTGAATTGGTTATTGCTTGGTGTTTGCCTTATGTCAACATGATTTTAACCGTTGGAAGCCTATGATTGGCCAAAACTCTGTAATTGGTACAAGAGTAGGTTACAGTCTGTTTATACATCCAGTTAGCTTATTTTCACTATGTATGGAGAGACATTTAGGCCAAACTTAGGTAAGAAGGCAGCTTTAGTCTAAACTTAAATTAACAAGGTAAAGACCTAAAGGAAGAGAAGGAACATGCATGGCAGGGGAATATCTAAGTGTTAGGGGAATGTGAATTCCAGGAAACAAGTGCAAGGTCACTGAGACAGAAACATCCTAATGTGTTTGAGAAAGAGCCAGGAGGTTAATTTTATGGGGAGGGAGTAAGCAAGAGGGAGCATGAGAGCACTTGCATGCCACGGAAAAGATTTTGGATTTTGTTTTGAATGAGACAGAAAGTCATTTAATGGTTTTTCCCCACCCCACTCTCCTTTGGGGTGAGGAGGAAGTGGACAGCGATGTAGATCAAACATAAATGGCCACAGTTGTTGAAGCTGATGATGAGAAGGTATGGGAGTTTTATTACATTATCCTTCCTTTTGTATTTGTTTGAAATTTTTCATAATAAAAATAAAACAATCAAGAACGCTTCACTGCTGTGTTAAAAGTAGATGGAAGAGGGGCAAGTGTAGAAGTAAAGGGGACCAGTTAGAAGGCTCCTACACTTATCCAGGAAAGGCTTGGGATGTTTACAGTGAAGGTGTTGAGAGGTGGGTGGATTCCGGATATATTCTTAAAGGGGAGAAGCAGAAAGGATTGGTTAATTAGCTGGTTGTGGTGGTGCGGGCATCCTGGATGTTCCCAGCTTCCCAGGAGGCTGAGGTGAAAGAATCACCTGAACCCAGGAGGTCAAGGTTGCAGTGAGCGGTGATCACGCCACCAACGCACTGCAGCCTAGATGACAGAGTGAGATTGTCTCAAAAACAAAACAAACAAAAGAAGAAAACGAAAGAAAGGGCTGCTTAAAGGATTTGGATGAGGAATGGGAGAGAAACAAGAATTGAGGATGACTGAGCACCTGGAAAAAAGGAGTTGCTATAAAATGAGATGGGGAAAAACAGGGGATGCCTTATTTGCCATAAGCCTAGTCTTTTTTCATAAGTTTAGGTTTTTCTTTGTATAAGCCCTTTAAATAAGTTGGCTTCCAATAGGAAGCCATGTTTAAATATGGTCTTAGAGAAAAAAATGAAAAAGGAAGAGCTTTGCTATCATTAGTTGAGAATCCAAAGTTTAGTTTTAGTCTTGTAAATTTTAGATGTGTATTAAAGTAAGTGTTGATGTCAAGTAAACCGTTGGGTGTAAGAATCTGAGAATCAGGGGAAGGTCAGAGCTAAAGATATGAATTTGGAGCTGGAAGTATATAGATAGTATTTAAAGCCATGTGACTAGATGATACCGCCAATTCTAATTATCTAATATTCTGTAATTCTATTGGAATAAAAGAACCCTCCTTCTACAAAAAGTTTGCATGCATATATGTGCACATTTGTTTTGTTGTTGTTGTTGTGTGAGACAGAGTCTCACTCTGTTGCCCAGGCTGGAATGCAGTGGCGCCATTTTGGCTCACTGTAACCTCCACGTCCCGGGTTTAAGCAATTCTCCTGCCTCAGCCTCCCGAGTAGCTGGAATTACAGGCACCCGCCATCACACATGGATAATTTTTGTATATTTAGTAGAGATGGGGTTTCGCCATGTTGGCCAGGCTGGTCTCGAACTCCTGACCTCAGGTGATCCACCCACCTTGGCCTCCCACAGTGCTGGGATTATGGGCATGGGCCCCCACGCCTGGCCACACATACACACACACACACACACACACACACACACACAGTCAGTTCTGTGAATGTAGAAACAATAGATTATCTGAAAAATGTACTCAGAGCTTGGAGTGCACACATATTAATCACTTTTATTAGGGTTTCCAAGTGTCATTTAATAAATTGTGTGGTCTTAGGCAACACCAAATGGAGTCCACTTGTTCTGGCAGCATGAAAGGAAATAATTTTACATTTTGAAGGGTACAGTCAGAGATAAATAAGTCATTCTCTTTTTCAATGTCAGTAATCTCAGCAGTTTCATTTAATATTAATTGTGTAGTGTATGAATATGCTAGTCACCCTTCTAATAACCTGCCAGTGAAGATGCCGACAATTATTTAAACCGAAAATCACATGTGAAAGCTATGAGAGTCAAATTGTACTTTCTCGAGTCTGAACCTGTTGAGTATTGTGCTCCATGGGTTCTTCTAGATTTTTTTCCCCACAGATATTCTGTGTTTTCCAAACTGGCTGATTATTATAATTGCTAGCAATGATTCTTGGTTCCCGCCTTTAGAAACTCCAAGTTAATGTGTCTAGGGTGGAGCAGAGGAATTTGTTTTTCACAAGTGCTCGTGTTTGGGAAATACGGCTAAACAGTTTCAAGAAGCATTTGATTCTTTCTCTCGAGATGTGCTTCCTAAGCCTCATTCTCCTGCCCTATTCCAAGGTATTTTTTACTTCTGCTTTCCTTTTGCTGTTGGCAGCAGGGAGCCAAAATCACAGATAAGATGGGGTGGGCTATGGAGGTGCTAGGTTCAAGTTGTGGGGTCTCTTCTATCCTAACCCCCCAAGTTATCTCAATCGGGTCACCTTCCATAAGCCTAGGTTTCTCTTTGTATAAGTCCTTTATGCAAGTAGGTCTCCAATAGGATTTAGTTTTAAACACAATTATAAAGAAACAGAAAAAGGAAGAATCTTGCTATTATAATTGAGGATCCCACTACCCTCCTGAAGCCAGAGACAATTATTTAGATATTTTGGGAAGGTGAATTGTAGGGCTGACAAATAGAATAATTTTGAGTTTTTTTTTCTTCTTTGAGGGGCTCGCCAGGTAATTTTCTCCCATTCAAGGTAATGAAGTTTCTGAATTCTATCTATGAATATCTTAGGAGTGTCTATGGATCTCATGCTGGGAATCTCTGCCCAAAATCTATTTTCCACAGTCAAGCCAGAGTGAAAATGTGAAAAATATAAATCAGAGCATATCACTCCCCTGTTAATACTCTTCAGTGGCTTTCTCTTGCACTTAGAAACCAGACTTTCTTTTTCCTTTTTTTTTTTTTTTTTTTTTTTTTGAGATGAAGTTTCACTCTTGTTGCCCAGGCTGGAGTGCAATGGCATGATCTCGGCTCACTGCAACCTCCGCCTCCCAGGTTGAAGCAATTCTCCTGCCTCAGCCTCCTGAGTAGCTGGGATTACAGGCACCTGCCACTACGCCTGGCTAATTTTTGTATATTTAGTAGAGATGGGGTTTCACAATGTTGACTGGGCTTGTCTTGAACTTCTGACCTCAGGTAATCCACCCACCTGGGCCTCCCAAAGTGCTGGGATTACAGGTGTGAGCCACCATGCCGGGCCGAAACCAGACTTTTTCAATACTTACCTTCCCCAAATCCCTCCACGAGTTGTCCCATGCTCACCTCTCATCTCATAACTCTCTCTTACTTTCTCCCTCCACTCCTATCATACTATAGAGCTACAGACACTGGCCTTCTTTATCTACTTTAAGGCCTTTTTACTGCTGTTTTCTGTACCTGCAATATCTTCTCTCAACCTTCACAGGGCTGATTTTACTGTTATAGTTTAGTCTCAGGTATGATAGCACCTTTTTATTTTCTGCATAACACATTATTAGCCAGTATTTTTATTAATTTGTTTATTGATTTACTTTTTGTCTTCTCTCACTAGAATTTATAAAACATGAGACCAGGGATCTTACTGGATTCAATGAAATACCAGTGTCTAGAATCATGTTTGGCTCAAGGTGCTCACTCAGTAAGTATTTGCTGAATCAATAAATGAATAAACAGGAGAGAAATTGGCAAGACTGATAAGGACCAAACTGATAAAGGTGGCTATCTCAGGGCTGGGGGTGGTGAGATTGGAGGGGAAGAGAGGAAAACGCTTACACATGTTTTACTTTATATTCTTTTCCACCATAAAAGGAGAGAAGTGATTATATGTGATTTTAAATTTCCTTTTTGGGTTATAACTTATTTTTCAAATTTTCTAAAATAAACACTTTTTACTTGGAAATTAGGAAAGTGAAATACAGTATAAATAGAGTATAATTACTTATCAAGTTTTGCATTTTTGGAGCATGGTAACCTCCACATTCTTGTACAAACACCATTGCTTTTTTTTTTTTTTTTTTCACAAAGGAACTAGTCATCTGTTTTGGTGTAAAGCCACATATTAGAATATTTTCTCAATAGGTACCTGTCTGGATTTTCTTAAACAATGCTAAGGGAAAAGCATAAGACTTAGTTGGTCTCCATGGTAACTAACTCACAGCCAAGACTGATCCCTGAGGATAACAACAGGAAATATTCCAGCACTGGAAAATTTTTAAAATTTCCCCCAGGTTGGGGAACACCCTGGGCATTTAGTTATCTGAGCATCCATCTCAAAAAACCTTCTTTAGTCAAAGGCTGCTTTCCAACTGTGATCTGAATCTAAACTGGGGAAGAACCTGCTATGCTGAAGCTGCCTCAATACAATAGTGTCCCCACTACACAAGTCCTCTCCTATCAAAATTTTATGTTTTGCTCCTCAGATAAGAAGTTAATTTTTAGATGGAGTGAAACTTGAATTCTGTATACCCCTCATGAGCCATTATTTTATTCTGCTTTGTAAATATGACTCTTACATGTCTATTTCCTGAGATACTGATGAAAAGACCAACTTATTTAACAAATATTAACAAATGTGATGGTTTAATTATTTATTTATTTATTTATATTTTTTGAGACAAAGTCTCGCTCTGTCACCAAGGCTGGAGTGCAGTGGCATGATCTCAGCTCACTGCACCCTCCGCCTCACAGGTTCAAGCAATTCTCCTGCCTCAGTCTCCCGAGTAGCTGGGGTCTACAGGTGCACGCTGCCACGCCTGGCTAATGTTTTGTATTTTAGTAGAGACGGCATTTTACTGTGTTGCCCAGGCTGGTTGTGAACTTCTGAGCTCAGGCAATCTCTCTGCCTCGGCCTCCCAAATTGTTGGGATTATAGGCATGAGCCACTGCGCCGGGCTGTGATGGTTAATTTTGATGTATCACTTTGAGTGGCCCATTGGGCACCCAGATATTTGGTCAGATATTACTCTGCGTCTTTCTGTGAGGATGGTTTTGGATCAGTTTAACATTTGAATCAATAGACTGAGTACAACAGGTTACCTTCTCTAATGTTGGTAGGCCTCACCCAATTAGTTGAAGGCCTAAATAGAACAAAAAGGCTAAATAAGAGGGACTTTCTCCTGCCTGACTGCTTTTGAGCTAGGACCTTGGTTTTTTCCTACCTTGAACTGAAACACGTGTGTGTGTGTGCGTGTGCGTATACGTGTGTATACATATATACATATATATCTCATATTCTGTTTTGCTGGAGAATGTTAATACAATTAATGAGATACTGTTATGTGTCAAGCCTTAGACTAGGAGATGGGTTCCCCAGCTGTCCAGCTTAAAAGAGATGATAGGCTAGCTTCATTGTGGTAAGTGCTTAACAAAATGTTATTATTGCCTAAGGAGTTGAGGGGACTTCACTGAAGAGATGACATAAGCAGGGTTGTGAAAAATGACACCAGATTGACAAGATTAAATAAAATTAATTACTTGGTACGTGTAACAACATGGATGAATTTCACAGTCATAATTTTGAGTGAAAAAAAGTCAGACACAAAAGAGGACAGATGAATAAAGGTGCTATAGCCATCCTTGAAAAACAAATCCTTCCTAGCACTTTGGGAGGCCGGGGTGAGCGGATCGCTTGATCCCAGGAATTTGGGACCAGCCTGGACAACATGGTGAAACCTCCTTTCTTCTAAAAATACAAAAATTATCCTGGCATGGTGGCATCACCTATAGTCCCAGATACTTGGGAGGCTGAAGTGGAAGGATGGCTTGAGTCTGGGAGGCTGAGGCTGCAGTGAGCCAAGATCATGCCACTGCACTCCAGCCTGGGTGACAGAGTGAGACTCTGTCTCAATTAAATACAACAACAACAACAAGTTCTTGATACTGAACTCGGGGAGAAAACATCCCACATGTGACCATTCATTATGGTGTTAGCAGTGATATACCTAGCGTATATGACGCCCCAAGAGGATCTTTTAACATGCCCCCCATAAAAATTATTGTTTAATAATAATGTAACAATCAGTAAAAATTGTTTCTTGATATTTTAGCTTAAAAAACAATGAGCAATTTAAAAAAGAATATATTCAGTTTTACAGATTCTATTAAAATTTAGCAAAATATTTCATGTAGGAACTAAATTTACTCTTACTAAAACAATTACACTTCACAGTTAACATTGTTTAATTATTTTAAAATTTAAACAGAAATAAAAGCTCCAAATAGTCACATTGCATGACAGAATTGAAGTAACCTGTGTTCTGTTTGTTTTTACAATCACTTTTCTCATTGTTTTATTTTGAATTCACTGTTTAAATGCTGATGTGTATTGTACCATAGAAGTGGAGACGAACTGTGTTTCAAGCAAGCTCAATTGTGGATCGTTATGAACTTTTTCAAATGAAGGCATGTAGCTGAGACTGTGTGTCACGAGCTAACTGTAGAAGTAGAGTTCTCCGAATTAACATATGCAAATAATAAAATGCTTAATTACACAGTAGTGATAATAATGTACTAATTTGATAATTACATGTATTACTAAAACTCAACAATAATAGCAGTTGTTTAAAACAGCAGTGATTAAACTTTTTGGTCTTAGAACATCATTGTACTCTTGTAAATTACTGAACTCTGCTTTTGTTTATGTTGCTTAAATCTATTGATATTTACCCTATTAGAAACTAAAACTCAGCAAAAGTATTAATTTTAAAATTAAGTTTACACCATAAAAATACATAAACTCATATTAACATACATAATATATATTTATGAAGAATAATTAATTTTCTGAAACAAAACAAAATTTAGTGAGAAGAGTGGTCTGGTTTTACATTGATGCAATTAGAGTCTCTAATATCCTTCTGCATCCAATCTGTTGCCATATATTGTTCTAAAGCAGATGAAACAAATCTGGCCTTACATGAATGTGTAGTTCAAGGAGGGAGGGTATTTTAGTAGGCTCTTTAAATAATTGTCGGTATTCTTCTTTGACACTACATCGAAACTTGACAGAAGTTACTTACAGGTTAGTTATAATGTGTTCTGAAACCATATAAGTGAACTTTTCATACTATCTCACATTAAAATCTGTTGACTTATATTCTGAATCAATCTTTTTACTCATGCCTGACTTTGTAGCATCATACATTGACAATTTGGAAAATATTACCTCCCTGATTTAATTCAACATTTCCACATGTTGACACATTTCTTTTTTTATCATTATATACAAAAAGTTTATTTTAGAAATCACATATCTTTAAAAAATCCCAGAGGATATAAGTTCTTATCCTGACCAGATATTTTTATTTGAATGGCAGAGTGTTGTGTGGTACAATTAACGAGATGCAGATACCAAGTCCATATAATATTCCTGGCATTTATACCAGGCTCAAAACATTGTGACTTTTTTTTTTAACTGTAAGTTATTGGATACATGTGCACAATGTGCAGATTTGTTACATAGGTATACACGTGCCATGGTGGTTTGCTGTACCCATCAACCGGTCATCTCCATTAGGTATTTCTCCTAATGCTATCCCTCCCCTGGGCCCCCAGCCCCCAACAGGCCCCGGTGTGTGATGTTCCCCTCCCTGTGTCCCTGTGTTCTCATTGTTCAATTCCCACTTATGAGTGAGAACATGCGGTGTTTGGTTTTCTGTTCCTGTGTTAGTTTGCTGAGAATGACGGTTTCCAGCTTCATCCATGTCCCTGCAAAGGACATGAACTCATCCTTTTTATGGCTGCATAGTATTCCATGCAAAATAAAACAAACCCCCAAACCCACAAAACACAAACCAAAAAACAAAAAATCAGCTATTTTTCAAACACCTAAAAGCATCTTGATCTTGTAAATAAAGGTCCTGAAACTACAGATCCATTGCTGAGACCATTCCAAAAACTGTAAAACTTGGACATTATTTTAATTCATTAACAACTGAAAAGATCCAATAGAGTGCTGTGTGGTTATTTCAGTACGTAAGCCAAAGCAGAATAATAGAGAAATGTTAAATCTCTGCTTTATAATTTAATAGGCTGAAAGCAAAAGGAAAGTCCAAAAAAAGAAGTGGGGAAATTTGGTTGGTAATGTTTTTGATAGAACTGGTTATCCTTGTTACTATTTAGTGGGTGTCTTTTAGTCTCACAAGAGTAGCACTCACAGATGGCTGAGTTCAAATATCGGAGAATCAGAACGCAAAATACAACCGTAAATTTATACTCACTCTGGACCAAAAAATATGGTTCTTTGGAAATCTGAGCTAAAACCCTGTGATTTAACATGTTAAGAATGCTTAAGATAATTTTATAGATCAAGGAGTTGAAACAATTCTCAAGGATGACTAAAGCAGAATTTTTACACAATAACTTCAATAATTTCCTATAGATACTCCTACTCAGACCATAAGGTTTTTGTTGTTGTTGTTGTTGTTGTTTTGTTTTGTTTGTTTTTTACTTTTTTTTTTTTTGAGACGGAATTTTACTCTGTTGCCCAGGCTAGAGTGCAATGGTGTGATCTCGGCTCACTGCAACCTCCGCCTTCCAGTTTTAAGTGATTCTCCTGCCTCAGCCTCCCGAGTAGCTGGGATTACAGGTGCCAGCCACCATGCCCAGCTAATTTTCATATTTTTAGTAGAGACGGTGTTTCACCATGTTTGCTGGTCTCGAACACCTGACCTTGTGATCTGCCCACCTTGGCCTCCCAAAGTGCCAAGGGATTACATGCGTGATCAATCCCACCCGGCTAGGTATTTGGTTTTTGGGATAAATATAAAGCAAAGTTTATGTTTGTATGGGATATGAGTTTGTATGAGTTCAGGGTTCTTTGACTCAGCTAGAGCTGAATCCAGAAAGATATTCTCATCTTCTAAAAAGTTTCAAGAAAAATAAACCTTGTATCAATTGGTTAATTGCATAAATCTTCTGAGAATGCAGTTACTATGTGCATCCATGATGAGAAGTTACAGTTCATGCTGAAGAGAACTGAAAATATTTAAAATCACCTAAGAACAAAGTCAATAGGTATTAATCATTCATGAAGATAAGCAACACCTGAGAGCAATAGCAAGCTGACTCAATTTGATTAAATCAGATATATTTTCAATTGTTTCCCATGAAATCATAATCTTATCAGAAATACAGTTACTAAAGAAAAGTATTACAGATATTGGAGGATAATGTGGGCGGTATGATGAAAGATACTGTTCTTACAGTCAGGAAAAATCAGCCATTAATTTTATTGAAGTGAAAAATGTATAACATTGAAGTTACAGATCTGGGCTTTATTATCAGAATAACATCATTTTGGATAGAATTGAGAGATTCTCTAAAATGCTTTTGATAGACACATTTCATTTTATAATAGCAAAAACACTATATTTATTAATATCATCACCAATCTCATCAGAAGAGTTTTCAAGCTCACAGCAGCTTTCAAGCTCACAGTAGCAGATACAAGTTTCCAACATGCAATTTAGGGTTAAAAGCTCAACTTTTAGATAACAGATATTTTAGTTCTTTTCCTTGAAGTGCCAGGCTTACTTTGGTCATTTTAAAGATAATTTCTGCTAAATAACTAAGTCTGAATAACTACAGCCTATCAGTTGTTTTTTTAAAAGTCAAACTGGTGTTCCATAAAAAGAAAAAAAAGTGGTTAGATTAGCTCACAGTCAAATAATCACAAAGTGCTTTTCCTTGAGACAGCAGAACTGCTTTATTTTCCATGTCATCATGTAAAAAAGGTGGGTACGCTAAGGTCCATATTTAATAAAATGTTTTATTTTAAAGTTAATTCATTTTTTTCTAGCTTGAGGTATAGTTGATTAAAAAGTTTTATATATATATATATATATATGTAGGTACTTTGTGAAAGGATTACCACAGTCAAGCTAATTAACATTTTCATCACCTCACATAGGCATAAGTTTTTGGTGGTAAGAACATTTAGGATTTAATAAAGTTAAATGTTTTAGTAAATTTTTAAATTGTAATTGAAATTTTTATTAAAAAGTTAAATGATAATAAAATTTTTTTTTTTTTTTGAGATGGAGTTTCACTCTTATTGCCCAGGCTGGAGTGCAATGGTACGATCTTGGCTCCCCGCAACCTCTGCCTCCCAGGTTCAAGCAATTCTCCTGCCTCAGCCTCCCTAGTAGCTGGGATTATAGGCATGTGCCACCACACCTGGCTAATTTTGTATTTTTAGTAGAGATGGGGTTCCTCCATGTTGGTCAGGCTGGTCTTGAACTCCCGACCTCAGGTGATCCACCCGCCTCAGCCTCCCAAAGTGCTGGGATTACAGGCGTGAGCCACCATGCCCGTTCATAAAAAAAGTTAAATGATAATAAAATATTTACTGCTTCATTAGATATATTTCTTAAGTAAAACTAGTTTTTTCTTATTGTTGTTAACTGTTAGTGTGTAGTGGTGAAGAATACAATGTATACTAGTCTAATCTGTGCTACTGCCTTGATTCCTGCTAAGGAATAAGTAGATTTAGTCACCATTGTTTTGAACCGTCAGTGCACACAGTCAACACAATGAAAAAGGAAAACAGTGTTTTAGTTATAAAAATATTCTGACTCCATGGACTCTCTGAAAAGATCTCGGATTACTCCAGATCTGTGGATCATATGTTCATTTAGAACTTAAACTAATAAAAGATATTTTTTCTAGATGAATATTTTATTATGACAATGTTTAGAATTTCCAGTGCATGATAATAATAAAGTGCAGACTGACTTTCAGTGAGCTTTAGTATTGCTTTTACATTTTCAGACAATGAACCCTTTTACTGTCTGCATACAAGGCAGACTTTCCCATTACCTTGCCCTCGGTACACCACTGGATGATGCCAAATATCTTTTCTCAGTCAGTGGTTTGTCTTTTCCTTCTCTGAATGGTATCTTTTGATGAACAGGAATTCTTAATTTTAGTGAAGGGTACTTTATAAATCTTTTACAATTTGTCCTTTTATGCTCATCCCAAGATTGCATTCCTGGCATAAATCCCACTTGGACATATTATCCTTTTTATATAAAGGAGATAATATATATATAATCATCTCAATAGACACAGAATTTTTTTTTTTTTGAGACGGAGTCTTGCTCTGTTGCCCAGGCTGGAGCGCAGTGGCGTGATCTCGGCTCACCGCAACCTCCACCTCCCGAGTTCATGCCATTCTCCTGCCTCAGCCTCCTGAGTAGCTGGGACTACAGGTGCCCGCCACCATGCCCAGCTAACTTTTTTTTGTATTTTTAGTAGAGACAGGGTTTCACTGTGTTAGCCAGGATGGTCTCGATCTCCTGACCTTGTGATCCACCCGCCTTGGCCTCCCAAAGTGCCAGGATTAGAGGTGTGAGCCACTGTGCCCAGCCCAGAAAAATTTTTACATAAAATTTAATACTTCTTTATGAACTCTCAGTAATCTCGGAATAGAAGGGAGCTTCGAGGTTATGCTGATCTTATAAAATTAGTTGGAAATGATACCCTCCTCTTTTCAAGTCTCTGAGTTTTCTATAAGATTGTTATTATTTTTTACTGAAATGTTCAGAATTCATCACTGAAGCTATTTTGATTTGAAGTTTACTTTGTGGGAAGGATTTTTAAATGAAAGATTCAATTTCATTGATATTTAATTTCATTCAGATTTTCTATTTCCTCCTGTATTAGTTTGTTAAATTGTGTTTTTTAAGGAATTTGTCCATTTCATCTAATTTTTTAACAGCTTTATTGGGATGTAATTCACATGTCATAAAATTCACCTATTTAAAGTATACAATTCAGTGTTTTTTTAGTATATTTTCAGAGTTGTGCAACCATTCCCAAAACCTAATTTTATAATATTTCCATCACCCCAAAGAGAAATCACATATCCATTTGCAATCAGTCCCATTCCCAACCCCTAGCCCTAGGCAACCACTAATTTACTTTCTGTCTTTATATATTTACTTTTTCCATACATTTCTTAGAATATCTTGAAAATATGCTGAGACAGCATAAGTGCTGTATATTTCATTTCACTGCATGAAAAAGATGGGTACGAAAGGGTACAGATTTAATAAAATGTCAATAAATGTCAGTGTATTTTCAAGGGGAGAGGAATTAGGCCATGCCTCTTACTAGGAAGTGCAGCAAAGAATTTGTAGATGTATCTAATCTACCATACCAAATATACCACATCTGTTGGACCATAGTTCTGTTTTCATCTATTTGCATCTTTCCCAATTCCTCAGGTTGACAGATCCATATTCTTCCAAACTTACCTCCAGTGTCACAAGGCCTTTCTTGAGTAAGGGGACACCTACAAGTTGTTTTTTCTGTGATGTAGTTATAGGCTAAGTCCCTTAAAAAACAGAATAAGCCAACCTCTGGCTGATGAACTATAAACTGTCTAAGCTGAGTTGATCTTTCTTTTTTGTACCATGACAGTGTATTGTATTTATGCTTCATCACTTTTTTTTTGCAATTATTTATGTATGTGGTTGCTGTGCTACTAAATTGACCTCAAATTCTCTGATTTTTATCTAGATGTTCTCAGTTTCAGGTAGTTAAGATCAGTGTAGTGAAAAGTATGCATGGGAGGAGGGCAAGAATTATTGCCTCAGGGTCATAAAATTGATTTTAAAAAAAGGGTGGTGGTGGTATCGGCTTGTGGCAGGACTGGATCCAGGCAAACAATGCCGAGTGGTATCCTTCTTATCTTCCTTTCCCTTCCCCCTTCTCTCTTTCTTCTTCCTCCTCCTTTTTCCTCTCCCTTTCCCTTCCTTCCTCCTTTGCTTCCATCTGTGTGGTGGCTTCACTCCTGTAGGTGCGGTTCCTCCAACATAGATAATTTGGCCATGATAGTACTAGGTTTCCAAAATGGCGTCCCCAGGGGTAACTGGAAGTCCTTCCTGATAGTTCCAGAGGAAAATTTCTGGAGGAAAGGTTCTGACTGAGGCCAGGGGAATGGAATACTGTAGTTGGCTAACCCTGTGGTGCTGAGGAAGGGCTTGTCTGTTATCAGAAGTGTGGTGGGCAATTGTCCCTAGTCAAAAGGCCACATTGAATTCGTCTCTTTCTCCAGAGCTCTGTTGAATTATTGGCAAACAGTAGGAGCAAATTTTTATTGAAGAAAATGAATGAATGAGTAGAAATAAAAGAATGAATCTGTGACTTGAAATGTTTTCCTTTTTGCAAAAAGGCTTTTGACCCTATGACACTCTCTCAGGTGTTTCTCACTGACTACAGAAGTCAGGGATTTTGCTATTTAACCATTTCATGGCCACCTCTGTGTGAGCTTACCTTAAAGGTACTAAGGCACAAAAGAACATGACTAAAATACCAAATCCCTTGGCTACCTTTGGGGTTTCATCTTCAGTATAGGTCTGTTAGGTCAAGGGTTTAGTTAAGTGTGGTGTGTCCTCATGAAAGTTCCGTCTGGAAATCAAAGAGCTTCGTGGTGAGTCTGTCCTGGGGCTGGGGCTAAAACATAGCTTTGAGTCTCAGCAGCTTGTCATTATCAGAGCTATGGCAGTTTCTGGTGACCTTATTGCAGACAGCAGTCAATCCACAACTCCTCGCAAAGGCTGGTGATTGAGCAATAAGCTTTTTGAAAACTCTTCCTGAGATCTTTCAATCACATTCACTGTGTTCAGAGAGTAGAGGATTTCAAAGACCCTTCATCATTTCATTCTCACTGGAGGTTATTCCTTTTGTTACTAGTGAGAAAAATCATAGTCAGAGTCTCAGAGAAAAAGAGAAAGACAGGGTAAATGATTTCTGCAGCTCTCACACCTTCCCAGAATAACTCTTAACCACACCAGCCAGGGCCTGATACATTCTTTGTTTGTTTGTTTGTTTTTTTCCCCCTCTTGGTTTTATTTAGTTCTCATGTACTATACAATAGTAAGGGAAAATAGTGAAAAATCAACCCACAGCCTCATTTCCTTTAAAAAGGTTTTCATGTTTTGATTTATTTTGATCCCTCTCATTTGCATGCATTTCAGTATGAAGATAAAAATACCAATTGTTTTTCACTTAACTTTATTTCAGACCTTTCACCTCACTGTTTTATTTTGTTCTTAATAAATGTCTGTATTGTCTTCATAGATTTATTTAAGGGAACAACGTTATTGATACAGCTTAGTTGCTGTAGCCATTATAATGTAACTTAATGTCATAAGAAGCAAAACAGTCATTATGTCCACAGTAGCAAAAGGACAGAATCATATTTGTTATTTTTAAAAGCTGTTCTTTTTAAACTCTTCTGGTTTGAGAAGCATGTAAACATGAAGCGTTTGTTTATATTGTACCGATCATTCAGTTGAAAACTGCAAGTAATCTTTGCATTTAAGCATCCCAACCTATTTTTCTTTTTCAGGAATTTTAACTGACACATAATAATTATACCTATTCATGGGGTACAGTGTGATGTTTCTATAGATATATACATCGTGTCATGATCAAATCAGGGTAATGAGCACATTTGTCACTTCAAACATTTATCATTTCTTTGTAGTGTTAACATTCAAAATTCTTCTAGGTATTTTGAAATATGTGTCACACTACTGTGCAATAGCACACCAGAACCTATTCCTCATAGCTAATTATAAATTTGTACCTGTTGACCAATCTTTCTCCATTCTCCTATCCACCTTCCTCTCCCCAGTCTTTGGTAACCACTGTTCTATTCTCTACTTCTATGACATCAGCCGCTTAGATTCCACATATGAGTGAGATCATGTGGTATTTGTCTTTCTGTGTCTGCCTTATTTCACTTACCGTGATGTCTTCCAGGTCCATCCGTGCTGCTGCAAATGACAGGATTCCATTCTTTTTTATGGCTAAATAGTATTCAGTTGTGTATCTATACCACATTTTCTTTATCTGTTGATCTGTTGGTGGACAATTAGGCTGATTTTGTATCTTGGCTATTGTGAATAGTGCTGCAATAAACATAGGAGTGCAGATATCTCTTGCACATACTTATTTCGTTTCTTTTGGATATATACCAAGTAGTGGAATTGCTAAATTATATGGTAGTTCTATTTTTAATTTTTCTAAGGATCTTCCATATGCTTTCCATAATGGCTGCACTAATTTACATTCTCACCAATTCTCTCTCTACATTTTCCAATATTTGTTATCTTTTGTCTTTTTCATAGTAGCCATTCTAACTGGAGTAAGGTGATATCTCATTGTGCTTTTGATTTGCATTTCCCTAATAATGATATTTATTATTTTTTCATATGACTGTTGACTATTTGTATGTCTTTTGAGAAATGTCTTTTAAGGTCTTTTGCCTATTTTAAAATTATTTTTTTTAACTATTGAGTTGTTTGAATTCCTTATATGTTCTGGATTCTTTTTTAGAACACATTGCCTGTCCCCTGTAAATGCTGTCATAGAAAAAAACAACATATTGATAAGTTAGACTAGGTGCTTTGATAGTAGAGTTGGTGAGAAGTTCTTGTACTCAGGATAGGTTTTCAGATAAAGCCAGACATTTGCTTATGAATTGGATATGGGGAAATGAAGGAAAGAGATAAATTAATTATGTTTGAAGGCCTACTTTGATGTAGAGAGAAAGATTAGAAATGTTTGCCAAAAGGAGAAAATGGATCTCTGTTGGCTCAATGGGATAGAACTCATCTTTGAACTGTAAGAGAGCAAGAACCTTTAAAACTCACTGAGATATATACATGACTAAAAAAAAAATACCTGCAGGAATGGGTGGGGAAGTGGTGGATTTTGGAAATTGTTAATACTTGTGATTGACAGGTCAGTGGGATCCATTGCTGAAGTGGTAGGAATCATTCTTAGGAAATTTTGATCACTACTGAGTCAGGTACATGGATACCCTGTAAATCTCACTTCTGATTACAAAGAGAAGATCTCTTTTCCAAGTCTCTACCAAGTAAATTATTTTCCTTGACATTAAAACAAAAATTGCAGGCCGGGCACTGTGGATCACATCTATAATCCCAGCACTTTGGGAGGCTGAGGCGGGAGGATTGCTTGAGGCCAGAAGCTTGAGACCAGCCTGGGTGGAAAAATGAGACTCCATCTCTACAAAAAACACATAATTTGGCCAGGTGTGGTGGCATGTATCTATAGTCCTAGGTACTTGGGAGGCTGAAGTGGGAGGATTGCTTGAGCCCAGGAATTCAAGGCTGCAGTGAGTTGAGATTATGTCATTTATACTCCAGCTTGGGTGACAGAGTGAGAACTTGTCTCAAAATAATAATAATAATTGCTTTACTTACTTTTCTCAAGTTGACAAGTTTAACTTGACATTGTAGGTACTGAATGAAGGTCATTATCAGGAAAGACTTAGGTACTGGGAGGCTGATTAAGCACTTTGATGGGAAACTAGTAACTTGGAAACTATAAGAGCAAATATTGCACTGTGGCTCATTGTTTCTGTTCATGAAGGGATTTGCTTTTGTAGAATAGGGCTGCCCAGGAGAGGAATTTATAAAATCAAATTGTAAATGCTTACTTGATTTCTTAAAGACTATGCGATGTCAGGCAAAGCATTTACCATCTCTGGCCTTTTATTTCCCCACCTATGAAATGAGATTAGAAATTCCTGCTCTGCCTGCCTTATAGAAATATTATGAGCTTTAAATTAGATGAAGATAGTAATGATAACACCATTACATTTGACATTTAGTAAGTACTTACTGTGTGCCAGGCACTGTGCTAAGCCAGACACCGTGCTAAATTTAGTGGCTTAAAACAACAACCATTGTATTTGCTCACAATTCTGTGAATCAGCAATTTGGGCTGGACTCCGCTGCATGGTATTTCTGCTTTTCTTGCCTGGGATCATGCATGTGACTGCAAATTATCTGTCAGCTCTGATGGGCTAACTAGTCCTCTCTTGTATGTCTGGTGATTGGAAATGGCTACAACTGATTAGCCGAGGGGGCTTCAGCTGGGAGTTTGTCTCTCTTCCATGTGATCTTTCATCCTCCAGTAGGTTAGATCAGGCTTCTTCACATGGGAGTTTCAGAGCAGAATTCCAAGAGGTGAGAGAAGCTGCAAGCTGCTTGTATTCTAGGCCTGGAATACATATCATTTCTACCATATTCCGTTGGTCAAAGCAAATCACAGGATCTAGGTATAACCTAGATCCATGGGGGAATAAAACGTCACCTTTTGATGGGAGGAGTGGAAAAGTCACATTGCAAATGGACAGGTGTATAGGAACAGGAGGATCTATCATAGCCATCTTTGTGCACAATCTATTGTACTTGTCAACACACAATCTCACTTAATCTGAATAGCAACCCTGTTATTCTCATTGGACAAGTGAGGAAATTGAGGCACAATGACTTGTTGAAAGTCACTTAGTCAATAAGTGTCTAAGCTGGGAGATGAACCCAGGCAGCCTGACTCTAGAGGGCATCCTTTATTTTAATGGTCTTCAAAATGGAAATCACATTGTGGTAGAGATTACTTGTGTTTATCTATATCCAGTTTTTGCCTTCTGGGGCACATGAGAAACCACACTTCCCATCCTTTAGAATTTAATTGCGGCCATGTAACTTGTTCTGGACCAATGAAGGCATTTAACAGCAGGTGTAAATGCTTCATTCTCTTTTATCCTCTGCCTCTGTGTCCCTAGAAACCGCTGGTTAAAATGGTGGAATTATAAGATGGAAGTAGACTGGATTGCCAAGTTACTATTGGAAAGGAAGCTGCCTGACCTGCAGCAGAAAAGAAATAAAATTGCATGTGTTAAGTAGCAGATTTTCTGATTTATTATTTTAGTGAAGCCACTTCTTTTCTAATACAAGCCTCATTGTATTATTCTGCTTATAAAGTGAATCCGTAATTATATAAAAATTGTAGTTAAAGGCTGGGCACAGTGGCTCCTGCCTGTAATCCCAGCATTTTGGGAGGCTGAGGCAGGTGGATTATGAGGTCAGGAGATCGAGACCATCCTGGCCAATACAGTGAAACCCCATCTCTACTGAAAACACAAAAAAATTAGCCAGGCGTGGTGGCACACACCTGTAGTCCCAGCTACTCAGGAGGCTGAGACAGGAGAATCGTTTGAACCCAGGAGGCGGAGGTTGCAGTGAGCTGAGATCACGCCACTGCACTCCAGCCTGGGCGACAGAGCGAGACTTCATGTCAAAAATAAGTAAATAAATTGTGGTTAAACAAAAAAGAATGAAGAAAAATTTAAAAGTCATTCTAAATCCTACTCCTCAGGGTCAACAATTCTCAATCTCTTGGCGAATGTCACTTCAGATAACTCTCTGTGTATAAAAATACACAATTTGTATAAATAATTTCATGCTTCCCATATTGTTGGGTAGTCTCCTTTTATCATCAAACAGTATTATTTCAAAATTCTTCTTAGTCAAATAAGAGAGACCTATGTAGGAAACTCTGTTAATTGTATAACACACAATAAGAAAGCTTTTGAGAATATATGTAAGAGTACAGGTTCTGCGTCAGAGTACTTGAGGTCAAATCCTCATTCCATCATTGATTTAGAGAAAGTTACCTAATCATACTGTGCTTCAAGTTCTTCAACTGTAAAAGGAGGATAAGAATAGTAAGAATAGTACCTACTCCACAGTCAGGAGTAAATAAAATTAGGTTCTATTTAACATTTTGTACAATACCTGGCATGTTGTTGACATTCAATAAATGTTCATTTGGTAACAGGGTAGCAAATTTACACATTCTATTGAAATGTGCAAAGAAAATGTAGCTTCTTCCTTTTTTTTTTTTCTTTCTTTTTTTTTTTTTTTAAACAGAGTCTTGTTCTGTTGCCCAGGCTGGAGTACAGTGGCGCGATCTTGACTCACTGCAACCTCTGTCTCCCAGGTTCAAGCAATTCTTCTGCCTTAGTATCCCGAGTTGCTGGGATTATAGGCGTGTGCCCCCACACCTGGCTAATTTTTGTATTTTTAATAGAGATGGGGTTTCACCATGTTGGTCAGGCTGGTCTTGAACTCCTGACCTCAAGTGATCCACCTGCCTCAGCCTCCCAAAGTGCTGGGATCACAGGCATGAGCCACTGCACCTGGCCTACTTCTTTTAATAGATTTTTCTCCTAACCCTTTGCTGGATAGCAGGGTGTGGCTCATGGTGGTGGAAGAAACCATGTTATATTTTGGTTTTAAAATCCTTTCAAGGAAATATTTAATCAGTCTAAAGTCCATCTTTGTAATGAGACTGTTGCCCCCACACTGTGTAATTTTCTTTTAAAGATTTCTTTGTATAGGGTAAAAACTTATGAGGTTTCCTGGTGACAGAGGAAATTTACCTGTTATCTTTCTTAATCTGTCTGGCCATGGAATGGTTGATTAGTCACTGCACTGGCATCTATTGCAGGAAAACTGGTTCCTTTGGGTCTTTTGGTAAACAATGGTATCCACTGCTGCCTTGACATGCCTGACTTGACATTGCCTCCAGTCACTGAAGGTCCTGAGTTGCAAGCCTTCTTTTCCCAACTCTAGGCCTCTGCAGTTCCAACAGTCTTCCCAGCCTCTCCCTATTTCCTCACCGGCACACACAGGAACTTTCTAGATTCACTGCATACCATGCACAGACCATAGGGAACAAAGAGCACTATCTGCCTCTCCTATTTCTCTTCAACCCATCCACTCTAACCGTCGGCCAGAGGCTGGCAGAGTGCCTTGCATGCAGGTCTCATTCCAGGGTTTCAACGTGGGAGTAGGTCAAAACTCTCTCTGTTTTGGCTTTTTATTCAACCTAAGTAACAACCCTCTGCCATTCCAGCCAAATTCAGTTCACATGTCAGATAGCCTGCTTCCTTTATGTTTCCTTCCTCTCTTGTCTATGATTTTTAGGTGCTGATTGGGACAGGCCTTCTCCTTTATCTTCTTGTTTGCAGGAACTTCCCTTATACCATTAAGCTCCACTGCTCAACTTTGATGACAGAAAGGTTGAATCCCCACATGATAAGAAACTGCATGACTCTTGACATGAGAACTACAGGTCGCTTAAGAACTAGAGTTAATTATAAATACAAATATATTTAATACTCTCTAATATCGCCCCATTATAATATTATCATTATCATCAGCATATAGGACATGCTTATTTCTTTCTCAGTGCCCTTCAGCTTTTCCTGTGATCTTGCATTGCCCACCACATTCTAGATTTTCTAGCTGATTTGGCTGTTAAAAGGCAGTAGGAAGGCAGTCCACCTGCTGTTTGCTTGGAATACAGGAAATGAACATCATACCATATGGGCTGTTTAACATCCACCCACATGGTCCCAGACGCAAGTATCAGATCCTCTGGCAACTGTGGGCCAGGCACAACTGGGGTGGCTGCTTTACTTAGGAATGACATATTTTTAAAAATCTTCTTAATTAAATTTGTATCGCACTGAAACAAAATTAATTTTTGGTCTTTCTATTGACTACAAACTGACCGAGGGTCTCTCTGATTGTCCATTGTACATATAGCCTAAAAATGAATAGTAAATGTTTATATCATTGACAACAGCATAATTAACACTCTCATCTAGCAATGCTGACCATACATGGATTAAATAAAAAACTCTGAATGTGAGGCAAGGGCCTGCTGCTGAGACTTTTCCTAAATGTGTACTCCTGCCTCAACTACCACACTTTGTCATTTATTTCTTTAAATCAAGACACAGTTTTTTATACCTTAATGTAAATGGGTTTGCCAAACAATTTAAAAGTTAATTTTTATCAAGGGAAGGAAACTTAGGCTCCTATATCTCTGGGAGAATGAAGATTTATATACCAAAGGAGAGACAGGTATAGAAAAGGAAGTGTGGGGAAGCAACACAAACTTTACAGTTTATCAGAAGCAGGTGCTTAGGAGGAGTGGTATCTGGAGGAGAGGCCTACTGCATTGCCACAGCTCTGTAACAGGCAGCAAAGTGATCCCAGTTGTCCAGGTTAGTTAGGGTGCTTCACTAGGGGCTTTTTCAGCTGATGTGGACTGGTATTGCCCCACAACAATTGAGAGGTGCTGGAAGCAGAGGGCCAGCATCTGCATGCTTGGGTAAACCTACCTAGTAAAGTTGAGATGGTGTCTCTTGACTTCTCTTCATGGCTGCAGGCTCTCATTCTTTGAAACATGATCCCTTAATACCCAGCACATAGCTAGCTGCAGGAAAGTGTCTGAATGGACTCCCTGCAGAGGCCAGGTGGGTCTTGTCAGTGCAACAATTATCAGCTGGACTTGGACACTATCTTCGTATCTATCTTCATAGTTATCTATAGTAGTATATCTCCTCCCCATGGCTCTCAGATATACACAGGTATTCTCAATAAAAAGAGTCAAATGGGGAAGATACCTTAAGGAGGAGCTAAGAGTGAACAGCAGAAAAGATCAAGGTAAGAGAGAGCTATCAACTGAGTGGAACCAGGAGTCAGAAAGAAGCTGGACAGCATCAGACCTGGAGAACTGGAATAGGCCTAGAACAGGCAACACAGGTATTGGACAATTATGGAGTGAATTCTCACAACTGGGAGAATTTTATGAAGAGGGACCTAAATGCTCCATGAAGCCCTTTCCATAGTGGAACCCTTTGAAATTAGAAACAAATATGTGTGTGTGTTTCCATAAACACATTGGTCTATTCTGTGTATATGAATATATACTGGTTCTAAAGTGCTAGATATGGTAAGCCTGTTTCTTGTATGGCGCTGATAGTATCTCCTTTACAGTACTATCTGGAAACCAGTCCTTTCTGTCTTTTATGATGGAGTTTCTTCAGGGAAAATAAGCAACCTCAGGGAAAGAAAGAGAAAATATATAGATAAGAGAGTGTAGAAGGGAGAGAGTAGCAGCATAAAGGGAGCAGAAAGGAAAAACCCAGCAAAACACAGTGCATGCCTATGAAACAGAAATGGGGGTGTCAACCCTGCAGGAGAGAGAAAGCAGCCAGTTGCTGGGAAGAGGGATGTCAGCATTGTTGGAATCCTGTATACAAGGGTGATATTCTGCAGGACCAGGGAGATGTGCATTTAGAAACTTCGTCATGGGCAAAGTCCCGCAGAAGGAGTGACTGATAGTCATAGGAAACTTAAGTCGGTGGAGTGTACTCTTAGGCATTTTTCTAATTAGTTCGTGTTCATTAAATGATTCCAGAGTATAGTTAAGCTGTAGTACTTAGTCTGTGTAACAAATTGTTCTCCCCTAAATGCCTCCTAAGAACCCTTGCCAGGTGCTAATTATATCTCTCATACCTGACTCTAATATGTCTGGCCCTCACCCTGATGATTTGCCAGAATTGATCACTGCTGGTCTCTCCTTCCAGAGAAACAAGGAGACAGAATTATTAACCAAACAGGAGGGCGAAACAGGAAAAAAGCCTACATTATCACAAGAATAGATTACACTGCTGACCTGGGTTTCAGTTAGATACAAATTGCGTCTTCACAGGGGAGCTCAGCTCTTCCGGTTTAAATTAAACTTAGTCCAATAGACATTGATAGGGCACCTATTTTGTACTTGGCACTGGGCCATGTGGGAAAACAAACTGGCTTGGTCAGGTGTGGTGGCTTAGGCCTGTAACTCCAGCACTTTGGGAGGCTGAGGTGGTAGGATTGCTTCAGTCCAGGAGTTCCAGACCACCCTGGCCAACATGATGAACCCCTGTCTCTACAAAAAATACAAAAAAATTAGCTGAGCATGGTGGCATGTGCCTATAGTCCTAGCTACTTAGGAGGCTGAGGTGGGAGGATCACCCGAGACTGGGAGGTTGAGGCTACAGTGAACTGAGCCATGATTGCACCACTGCACTCCAGCCTAGGTGACAGAGTGAGACCCTGTCTCAAAAACAAACTGTAAGACATGGTTACTGCCCTTGAGAAGCTGAAAATATTCCCAAAGAGGCCAGTGCAAACAAGTATACAATAAGATTTTTAAATGAGAGAAAAATTCCTTGTCAGTAAAAATGCCAGGAAATTCAGAGAATGGAGGCACTATCTTGAACTGGAGTGAGAAAGCTCAGGGAAGAATTTGGGATTTGGAACCTAGGCCCTTGGAACACAAACCAGATTTTGAGGTGAGAATAAGAGAGATGAGAGCACCCAAATAGAGAAAACAGAATGATCTTATCAAGACAATCTCAGAACTACTGAAGAAGCTATTTGATAAAGGTAACCAGTAGGCATGAATCCCTCAGTGGACCATGAGTTCTTCAAGAGCTGGCATCACCGCCGGGCACGGTGGCTCAAGCCTGTAATCCCAGCACTTTTGGAGGCCGAACCGGGCAGATCACCTGAGGTCAGGAGTTTGAGACAAGCCCGGCTAACATGGTGAAAACCTGTCTCTACTACAAATACAAAAAATTAGCTGGGCGTGGTGGTGGACGCCGGTAATCCTAGCTACTTGGGAGGCTGAGGCAGGAGAATTGCTTGAACCCCAGAGGTGCAGGTTTCAGTGAGCCGAGATTGCGCCCTTGCACTCCAGCCTGGATGATAAGAGTGGGACTCCCTCTCAAAAAAAAAAAAAAAAAAAAAAATAGTGCTGGCATCATGTCTTAGGCCTCTTGGAATTCATTCATTCAACAAATCTGGGTGTTGAGGATAAGCAATGAGTGAAACAGACAGGATCTCTGCCCTCATGCAGTGCAGCTTACAGTCTTAATGGCAGAGGCAGACACAAACAATAGACAACTGGCCAGACATGGTGGCTCACACCTGTCATCCCAGCACTTTGGGAGGCCTAGGTGGGCGGATCGCCTGAGGTCAGGAGTTTGAGACAAGCCTGGCCAACATGGTGAAACCCTGTCTCTGCTAAAAATACAAAAATTAGCCGGGTGTGGTGGCAGGTGCCTGTAATCCCAGCTACTTGGGAGGCTGAGGCAGGAGATTCGCTTGAACCCGGGAGGTGGACGTTGCAGTGAGCTGAGATCGCACCACTGCACTCCAGCCTGGGCAACAAGAGTGAAATTCCTTCTAAAAATAAAAAATAAAATAAAAATAAATTGCAGGAGGCTAGTTACAGACTTCTTTTGCTGGAAAGAAGAGAAAAATATCTACATTTTAGATTAATTTATTTCCACATCCAAAAAGTCCAGCTGAATGGACTCTATGGAAGTAGTACACACACATACATATCACTTACAAATCAAGCCTGTGTTAACTTAGTGAGCCTGCAGCAAGACAAGTTCCGCTTTTTAGTATTTCAGGACTTACTACTCTCTTCCACATCATGCACACACAGAAAATGATAGTATTTGTGTGGCTCACTGGGGTAGAGCGAGGAGAGGGAATAGCCCTGGAGGTTCCACCCTCAGGCTCAAAGGGAGAAGTATTTCAGTACATCTCTAATCCATTTGGCTCATTAACTAGAAAGTTCTGTTTTATTTAATCACAGAAAAGTCTATTTTTGTAAAATACTTAGAACCTTGATCTGTCCCTCCCACAAGCATCACCATCTCAGAGAATGCCTACTCCACCTTTCTAGTTGCTCAGGGCAGAAATCTTGGGATCATCTTTGATGCCTCTCTCTCTCTCACTTAGCATCCTTTCATTCCATTAGTAAATCCTGTTAGCTCTACAAGGTCCAACACTTCTTGCCACCTCCTCTGTGGTACTACCCTGGTCCACAGTCTTTTTGTGCCTGGATTACTTAAAATTCTTCTGTCTGGTCTCACTTCTTCCTCTCTTGCTCCTCTGCAGTCCCTTCTGTAAATAGCCGTGGGCACAATGCTGTTAAAACAGAAGTCTAATAATAACATATCTTTAAAATTCTCTCATGACTCTCAGTCTCACTTAAAGTGAAGATCAGAGGTCTCACAATGGCCTGCAAGGCCTGCCCCCTAATGGCCTACCAGACCCTGCCCCATCTGCTTCCTCCTCCTTCCTCTCTGAACTCAAGTTTTACCATTTTCTCCTTTGCTCGTTTCTCTCGAGCTACCCTGGCCTACCCTGTTCTGCCTTGAACACACCAGACAATTCCTGCCTCAGAAATTTTGCTTTTGATGTACTGCCTGCCTGCAACACTCAGATATCTTCATGGCACTCTCTCGCACCTGTTAGGTCTCAGTTTAAATGCCAGTTTCTTAGTGGGTCCTTCTTTGATCACACTATTTACCATCGGCTCCCACCTTCAAACTAACTCTGTTATATCCTATCCCTTTCTTCTATAGCACTTATTACTGTCCGTTCTGTTTATTGTCTGACACCCTCACTGGAATGTAAGGTTCTTGAGGGCAGGAAATTTTTTCAGTTTTGTTCCCTGTTGTAGCTACAGTACACAGAACAGTACCCAACCTATAGTAAAAACTCAATACATTTTTGTTGAATTGATGAATAAATTAATGAATGAATTCACATGCTACTTGGCATTCTAAAACCTGAAGTTGTCAGTGTGATAAAAACTGTTTATTGCTTAGAACAAAGGCAGAGGACCTGGTTACAAGGTTAACCTAATGACTGTCTCTGAAATATAGTGTTAAAACTTTGCTAATGGATTATTTCCTGATGTTATCGGATCATTTCTTGTTCCATTATAATAATATAATGAAACATGTCCAAAAGTGCCATGAAGAAAAATAAAGCAGGGAGAGAGGGCTTAGAGAATGATAGGACTGCTTTTTTAGTTAGTGTAATCAGGGAAGGCCATTTATCAGAGGCTGGAATGAAGGCAGGGACAACCCTCTAAAGGGCTGCGGGCAGAACATTCCAGGCAGAGTGAACAATGAGTGCAAAGTCCAAGCAGCTGGAGCAAACTTGATGTTTTTGAGTAGCTGTAAGAAAGATAGTGTGGTCAAACCAGAGTAAACATGCTGGAGAGTGGCAGCAGAAGGGGTTCAAAATGCAGCCAGCGGTCAGGTGGTGTAGGGGCTTTGATAAGGAGTTAGATTTTAAGTGTGATAGGAAGTCATAAGAATATTTTGAGCAGGATAATAATATGGTTATATTTATGCTTTTTTATTTTTTGAGACGGGGTCTCACTCTGTCACTTAGGCTTGAGTTCAGTGGTAGGATCTCAGCTCATTGCAACCTCTACCTCCCAGGCTCAAGCGATCCTCCCACCTCAGCCTCCTGAGTAGCTGGAACAACAGGGGTTTCACAACACTCCCAGATATTTTTTGTATTTTTTGTAGAGATGGGGTTTCGCTATGTTGCCCAAGCTGGTCTCGAACTCCTGGGCTGAAGCCATCCACCTGCCTTGGCTTCCCAATGTGCTGAGATTACAGGCCTTGGCCACCACATTCGGCCTGGTTTTTGTTTGTTTGTTTGTCTGTTTGTTTGTTGAGATGGTGTCTCGCTCTGTCACCCAGGCTGGAGTACAGTGGCACAATCTCAGCTCACTGCAACCTCCCTTTCTGGGTTCAAGCGATTTCTGCCTCAGCCTCCCAAGTAGCTGGTATTACAGGTGCACACCATCATGCCTGGCTAATTTTTATATTTTTAGTAGAGACAGCCATGTTGGCCAGGCTGGTCTCGAACTCCTGACCTCAAGTGATCCGCCCGCCTCGGCCTCCTACTGTGCTGGGATTACAGGCATGAGCCACTGCACCCTGCCCTGGCCTGTATTTTTGATTTTAAGAGAGCATTCTGGCTGCTGTGTGGAAATTGATAGTAAAGGCAAAGACCAGTTAGGAGGCTATGACAGCAGTACAAGTAAGCAAGGGAAGACGGCAGCCTGGACTAGGGTGATGGTGGTAAATTTGATGAGAAGTGGTTGGCTTCAGGACCCAGGGGTTATTTATTTATTTTATCTTTTCATTTTGAAACAATTTCGATCTTACAGAATACTTGTAATAATAGTGAAAGGAACTTCACTTTAGAGGGTCGCGCCACTAACTCTTAAAGTTTTGTCACATTGGCATTCTCTCTTGCCACACTCCTCATTTTCTCTCTTTATTCACACACAGACTCACACACACACACATTTATAGATCCTTATCCATGTCAACATTTATATAAATTGTTTTCTGAACCATTTGGTTATAAGTTACATACATTATACCCCTTTACCTCAAAATTCTTTAGTGTATATTTTCCAAGAACAAGACAATTCTCCACAGTACAGTTACCAATTCAGGAAATGTAAAACCGATACAATACTTGTATCCAAGCTGCAGTGCATATTCCAATTTCATCAGTTGTCCCAATAACGTCCTTTATAATAAGTAGAATACAGTCCAAGACTTGTCTATTTTGTTGATTTTTACAAATTTATTACTTTGATCTATCTATCTATTCTTCAGTGTAATAACTTCTGATTTTTTTTCCCATCTTAAGTTTTTGTTTTTTTCCTAGTTTTTTGATTTGGAGATTTGGAGATTTAATTCATTTATTTTTTGCTTTTTGTTTTCCTTGATATAGATGTTTAAGGCTATGAATTTTCTTTTGATTATTGCTTTAAATATATCCCATTGATTTTTATATGAAGTGTTTTTACCTCATATAATTATCATTTTTCGGAAATTCTTTAATTTTTGCTTATATTTTATTTTATCTGAGCTATTTAGTAGATTTTGCTTTTTGACTTCTAGTTTTATTAAGTCATGATTTCAGAGTGTATTGCTATCTATATATCTGTATTTCAATAAAATATGGCTTTTTTCTCACTTATTCTTTGTCTAATGGTCTCACTTTGTGCTGAGGGTGATATGTTAAAGGCTTCTATTATTACTGTTTCTGTTTCTTTTTTCTTTTTTTGAGACGGAGTCTTCCTCTGTTGCCAGGCTGGAGTGCAGTGGAGCGATCTTGGCTCACTACAACCTCCAACTCCCTGGTTCAAGTGATTCTCCTGCCTCAGCCTCCTGAGTAGCTGAGATTACAGGCACACACCACCACACCCAACTAATTTTTTGTATTTTTAGTAGAGACGGGGTTGGCCAGGATGGTCTCGATCTCCTGAACTCGTGATCTGCCTGCCTCGGCCTCCCAAAGTGCTGGAATTACAGGTGTGAGCCACAGTGCCTGGCTTATTACTGTTTCTGTGTCTAATTGTATCGTCTTAGTTTCTACTGTGTCCTTTTTTTGGTCTCATTTAATACTTTGGGGGCTAAATTTTATTTTGTTTGAGATAAGAATTGCAACCCTGCCTTTAAAAAAATTATGCACAAACACACTTCAATTTTTAGAGCAATTTTAGGCTCATAGCAAAATTGAGTGGAAGATTTAGAGATTTCCCATATATCCCCTATGCCTACACATGCAAAAGTCCCAACTATTGTCAGCATCTCCCCACCAGAGTGGTACATTTCTTACAACTGATGGACCTACATTGAGATATTATAATCTCCCAAAGTCTGTAGTTTACATTGGGGTTCACTCTTGATAGTGTACGTTCTATGGGTTTAGATAACTGTTTAATGACATGTATCTACCATTATAGTGTCATACAGAATAGTTTCACTGCCCTAAGGATCCTCTGTACTCCACTTATTCATCCTTACCTCCTACCTGCAACCCCTTTGAAACTACGGATCTTTTTGTCCTCTCCATAGTTTTGCCTTTCCCAGAATGTCATATAGTTGGAATGATACAGCATTCAGCCTTTTCAGATTGGCTCCTTTTATTTAGTAATATGCATTTAAGTTTCCTGAATGTGTTTTCATGGCTTGATAGCTAATTTTTTAAAGTGCCAAATAATATTCCATTGTCTGGATGTATGGCAGTTTAGGTATCCATCCACCTATCAGAGGGCATCTTGGTTGCTTACACGTTTTGGCAATTATATATAGTCATATGCAGGTTTTTGTATGGACATCAGTTTTCATTTCATTTGGATAAGAACCAAGGAGCACAACTGCTGGATTTTAAAGTAAGAGTATGATTAGCTTTATAAGAAATCACCAAACTGTGTTCCAAAGTGGTGGTATCTTTTTGCATTCCCACCAACCATGAGGGTTGCTGTTGCTCCCTATTCTTGCTAGCATTTGGTGTTGTCAGTGTTCTGGATTTGGACCATTCTAGCAGGTATGTAGTGTTATCTCATTGTTGTGTGGGGTTTTTTTGTTTTGTTTTGTTTTTTGTTGAGACAGAGTCTTGCTCTGTCACCCAGGCTGGAGTGCAGTGGGGCGATTTCGGCTCACTGCAACCTCTGCCTCCTGGGTTCAAATGATTCTCCTGTCTCAGCCTCCCGAGTAGCTGGGACTACAGGCACCTGCCACCATGCCCAGCTAATTTTCGTATTTTTAGTAGAGATGAGATTTCACCATGTTGGCCAGGCTGGTCTCAAACTTCTGACCTCAAGTGATTCACCTGCCTCGACCTCCTAAAGTGCTGGGATTACAGGAGTGAGCCACTGTGCCCAGCCTCATTGTTTTAAGTTGCATTTCCCTGATGATGTATGATGTCTTTTTGTATGTTTATTTGCCATCTCTATAGCTTCCTTGGTGAGATGTCTGCTAAGATCTTTGCCCATTTTTTAATGCTCGTTTTCTTTTTATTGAGTTTTAATAGTCCTTTGTATATTTTGGATAATAGTTCTTTATCAGATATGTCTTTTGCAAATGTTTTCTCCTTTTGGTGTTATATCTAAAAAGCCATTACCAAACCCTAGGTCATCTAGATTTTCTCCTGTGCTATTGTATTAGTCCATATTCATGCTGCTTATAAAGATCTACCCAAAACTGGGCAATTTACAAAAGAAAGAGGTTTAATGGATTTACAATTCCACATGGCTGGGGAGGCCTCACAATCATGGCGGAAGGCAATGAGGAGCAAGTCACATCTTACATGGATGACAACAGGCAAAGAGAGAGAAGGAGAGCCAAGCAAAAGGTGTTTCTCCATATAAAACCATAAGATTGCATGAGACTCATTTACTACCACAAGAAGAGTATGGATAAAACTGCCCCTATGATTCAATTATCTGCCACTGAGTACCTCCTATGACACATGGGAATTATGGGATTACAATTCAAGGTGAGATTTGGGTGGGGACACAGCTAAACCATATCAGCTATTTTCTAGGAGTTTTATAGTATTGCATTTACATATTGGTTTATTTTCCAGTTTCAGTTAATTTTTGTGGAGAGTATAAGGTCTGTATCTAGATTTTTTTTTTTTTTTTTTTTTTTTGCATATGGACATCTATTTGTTCCAGCACCATTTGTTGAAAATACTATATTTTCTTCATTGTAATGCATTTATTTCTTTTCCTTTTTTTCCTTTCTTTTTTTATTTATTTTTTATTTTTTTGAGATACAGTCTCGTTCTGTTGCCCAGGCTGGAGAACAGTGGTACGATCTCAGCTCACTGCAACATCCACCTCCCTGGTTCAAGCGATTCTTCTGCCTCAGGCTCCCAAGTAGCTGGGACTATAGGTGTGTGCCACCATGCCCAGCTAATTTTTGTATTTTTAGTAGAGGTGGGGTTTCACCATATTGTTCAGGCTGGTCTCAAACTCCTGACCTCATGATCCACCTGCCTCAGCCTCCCAAAGTGCTGGGGTTACAGGCATGAGCCATCTCACCCAGCCACATTTATTAATATAACTGATATGTTTGGCTTTGACTCCCACATTATTTTATATTATAGTTATTGTGTTTATTAGATATACTTTCTTTTTCTAAATGGTGTAACTTTGTGGCTCCTTCTTTAAAAATTTTGTTTGATATTTAAGAAGGTTTGCATTTTTGTTCTAATGGTTAGCTTTGTATTTATAATTTCGACAGTGCTTAGTCATCTCTTGGTTGGATAAAGCTTATCCTGTTGTACAGGAGTCAGCAAACATTCTCTGAAAGAGCTAGATAGTAAATATTTAGGTTCTATGGGTTAAGAGGCAAAACAGAGGCTATTAGGAAACTACTTATATAACAGTTTACAATCTAATTGCTTAAAAATGTAAGTGCCATTCTTAGTTCACACACACACACACAGACACACACACTCACAAATGGTAGCTGGTCAGGTTTGACCTATGTGCTATGGTTTATTAACCCTGGTCAAATATATTCTCTAGGAAAGATTCATGAATAAATTATTCTTGAGTACTTATATGTTTAAAGTTGTTTTTCTACATCTTAATGCTTGAAGGATAACTTGTCTGGATACAAAAGTCCTTGATATGTACTTTCTTTCATTGGCTTTTTTAAAAAAATGCTGTTCTACTGTTTTCATATTCATATTTTTGACACACTCTTGACATTTTGTGTCAGGCTTCCTATATACATAGTAGGACATTTCATTTTCTAAATTTTGGATTAAAAATGGTTCTGGAAAGTTTTGATTACAGTTTTAAATATATAGTCCTCTTCCATTGTTTGGGTTATTGTCTTCATGGTCTGCAATTATATGTATGTTGGATTATCTTTGTCTTCCCATGCAGCCACTTTTTTTCTGACCCTTTTTACTTCTTTCTTCATCTTATTTTCATTATCCTATGGGTGTTTTTTGTTTGGTTGGTTTTGTTGTTGTTTTTTTCTTTTTCCTGTGTCCCTTATTACATTTTCATTGGACTCTATTCTCAGATACATTATAATGTATTCATTATTCTGAGATATCTGTCATTAAAAAATTCTTTATTGTGTTCAGTGTTCACTTGTCTCATTTCACTTATTCCTATTTTTTTTTTTTTTTTTTTTTTTTTGGAGACGGAGTCTCACTCTGTTGCCCTGGCTGGAGTGCAGTGGCACAATCTTGGCTCACTGTAAGCTCTGCCTCCTGGGTTCACACCATTCTCCTGCCTCAGCCTCCCAAGTAGCTAAGACTACAGGTGCCCGCCACCATGCCCGGCTAATTTTTTGTATTTTTTTTTAGTAGAGACAGGTTTCACCATGTTAGCCAGGATGGTCTTGACCTCCTGACCTTGTGATCCATCCGCCTTGGCTTCCCAAAGTGCTGGGATTACAGGCATGAGCCACCATGCCTGGCCCATTTATTCCTATTTTTGACTATTGTTTTTCTTTTTTCTTCTAGTTGGTTTCTTTTTTCTTTTTCTTTCTTTCTTTTTTTTTTTTTTTTTTCGAGGCAGAGTCTTGCTCTGTTGCCCTGGCTGGAGTGCCGTGGCAGAATCTTGGCTCACGGCAACCTCCGCCTCCGGGGTTCAAACGATTCTCCTGCCTCAGCCTCCTGAGTAGTTGGGATTACATGCACACGCCACCACACCTGGCTGATTTTTGTATTTTTAGTAGAGACAGGGTTGGTCTCGAACTCCTGACCTCGTGATCCCCCTCCCTCGGCCTCCCAAAGTGCTGGAATTACAGGCATGAGCCACCATGCCCAGCCGATTTTAGTTGGTTTCTTTATCTTCAAATACTTGTTTGAGTCTATATTCAATTTGCAATGTTGTATTACACTTTGATTTTGCTTCAGGGTTAGGTTTGGGGAAGTACGTTTCATTAGCTGAAATGTTCAGCTTCTCAGTTTCTTTCATCTTCTTATGGTAGCTTCATGTAGCAGTGGTCTGATTATTTTTGAAGTCTAGGCATTTGTTGATAGGGTTTCTAATTTATGAGTGCTTAGTTCAGACAGCACAGTGAAATGTAATTTCTTTAATAAAATGTCTTGGTGGTGATGTGGTGGAGGAGGGGAGAAGAGTTGGCATGTCTTGTAATTCTCTTCTGTTTTCATAGGATCCTTAATTTTTTATTCTTTCTTTTTTCTCTCTGTGACAGACATCTGAGGGGCATCACTACTTCTATATATTTATCTTCCTTTCCCCTAAAAGCAGTAATTCCTCAAGGCTGACATGTCTGCTATCTCACTTTATTTATTTATTTTTTGAGACGGAGTTTCGCTCTTGTCTCCCAGTCTGGAGTGCAGTGGCGTGATCTCGGCTCACTGCAACCTTACCTCCCAGGTTCAAGCAATTCTCCTGCCTCAGCCTCCAAAGTAGCTAGGATTACAGGTGGCCGCCACCATGCCCAGCTAATTTTTTGTATTTTTAGTAGAGATGGGGCTTCACTGTGTTAGCCAGGATGGTCTCAAACTCCTGACTTCAGGTTATCCACCCGCCTCAGCCTCCCAAAGTGCTGGGATTACAGGCATGAGCCATCGCGCCCAGCTTGATATCTCACTTTCAAGCCCTTTCCTGTAGGTAGTGCTGTGTACTACTAAGTCCCAGATTTGTTTTCAGTATTTTAGCACTCAGTTTCAGAGTGTCTGTCTGAGGGTGATTTTCTCTGTGTTCTAAGTAGTAACTCACTTCTTTCCTTTTCTCTTCTCTCTTCCACATAGAATTTTAACTCTCCTAACTTTCTGTATTCATAGGGTTGTGGTGGCAATGGAAATGCTGTTGTAATTTTATGTTTATATCTTACCAGTAATTTGAAGTTGTTATAGTTGAAGGCATGAGTCTTGTGAGACTTTATTTACACTTCTTCCACCTCTTAGGTTTGTTTTTTTAAAGGATGTTATAGTTTGAGTGTGTCCCCCGCCAAAGTTCAGGTGTTGCCAATGTGATAATATTAAGAGGTGGGGCCTGGCCGGGCATGGTGGCTCACATCTGTAATCCCAGCACTTTGGGAGGCCGAGGCAGGTGGATCACGAGGTAAGGAGTTCAAGATCAGCCTGGACAAGTTGGTGAAACCCAATCTCTACTGAAAATACAAAAAATTAGCCAGGCATGGTGGTGGATGCCTGTAATCCCAGCTACTCGGGAGGCTGAGGCAGAGAATTCCTTGAACCAGGGAGGCAGAGGTTGCAATGAGCTGAGATGGAGCCACTGCACTCCAGCCTGGGCAACAGAGCAAGACCCCTTAAAAAAAATAGAAGTGAGGCCTTTAAGAAGTGATTAGGCCATGAGGGCCCCTCCCTCCTAAATGGAATTTTGTGCCATTTTATAAAAGGACTTGATGTTAAGGGAGTTCCTTCTCTTTTGCCCTTCCATCTTCTGTTATGTGAGTATGCAGCAAGAAGGCCCTCCTTAGAGGCTAGTGCCTTGATCTTGGACTTCTCAGCCTTTGTAACTGTGAAAAAATAAATTCTATTTTTTATTATTCTAAAGAATAATTCTATTCGTTATATGTTACCCAGTCTTAGATATTCTGTTACAGCAGCACAAAGTGCACTAAGCTGTGTAGACAGAAGCTGTATTTTAGGGCTGACTGAAACTCTGAGGATTTATTTTAAGAGAAAAAAGTAGACTTGTTGACAACTTGGATATGAGCTTTGAGAAAAAGGGAAGCATCAAAAGTACTTCTTAAATTATTGGCTGGGCAAATGAGGAAAAGGAGGTTGCGGACGGGACTTGAGATAGAGGAAGTGAATAAAGATTTGGGATATATTAACTTTGGGAAATTTTTGAGACATCCAGTTGGAGATGTTGAGTAGGCAATTGGCTCTACAAATTTATATTCAGGGGTAGGTTAGGACACAAGTGGTATGGATATGATACATCTTTCACTCATTTTCTATTAAGAGAATTTTGAAAATGGATGCTTCTGAGTTGAGCTGGGAAACCATCTTTTTTAACCCCTAAGCTAAGTCTTACTACCATTAGAAAAATGTGTTTTCCAGTTATGCTTTCTTCAGAAGATTAGCAGATAATTGTTGTCTTTTGAAAAGTTTAAATGGTAAATGACTTTTTTTTTTTGAGACAGAGTCTCGCTCTGTTGCCCAGGCTGGAGTGCAGTGGCGCAATCTCGGCTCACTGCAAGCTCTGCCTCCTGGGTTCACGCCATTCTCCCGCCTCAGCCTCCCGCGTAGCTGGGACTACAGGTGCCTGCCACCACACCCGGCTAATTTTTTTTTTGTATTTTTAGTAGAGATGGGGTTTCGCTGTGTTAACCAAGATGGTCTCGATCTCCTGACCTCATGATCGGTAAATAACTTTTAAAAATACGGTGCCTGTATTGTCTGGAAACATTTAAAAACAGAGAAAAGAAAAACACTAAATTCAGATGGAATCTTGCCACATAGAAATAATCGCTACTAATATTTTTGTATATATTCCACTTTTTTGTATGTATATTTACAAATCAGAGACACATTTAAAAAGAAATAAAACAAAGAAATGATAGATGCTTGAGGTGATGGATATCTCAATTACCCTGATTTGATCATTACACATTGTTTGCTTGTATCGTAATATCACATGTGCCCCATAAAAATGTATAACTATTATGTATTCATGATAAAGATGCAGCCATGCTATTTGCTACAGTTCTTAACTTTGCACTTTTTTTTCCCCAAAAGTCAATGCTAAAAACCAAAAACCAAAAAACCAAAAACAAAAACCCAAAAAACTCACCAAAAAAACCAAACGAAGTCAATATGCAATCTCACATTTCTGGATAATTAAATAAGAGCCTAAGGTCTGAATGATTCTTTACTTTTAACAAGAACTCCAGGTAATTAATATGATCAACCTCAACTTCAGTTTTTTTCTTGATGACTGCATATTATTTAAAAACAAAACCAAACCCTGCTATTTGTTTCCTCCTTCAGGTTAAATTATTCCAAGTGATTCCAATTAAGCAATCCTCATGTGTATCTCTTTAAGCTGTGACCAGGAAGATCTAAGAAGGTTCTATGGCATCTTGGAACTTTTTTCCCTGACTTGATTGTATTTGAAATTTTGCCAGAATGAAAAATCAAGACCTGTGCTTTGGGGCAGAGTTGTAGAGCTACATCATGACTCTTGGTTTTCATTTAAGACAGGGAGGCCATTCTGGAAATCAAACTTTAATTAAGCACACAGCTGAGAATGGATAGGGGTCAAAGCCTGGAACTTGCCCCTCCTCCTCATACTACTATCCCAGGTGAGATGTATTTTCCTGGGATGATCCCCATTGCTGGGATGCCTGAACCTTTTCCCAGAGAATTTCAGAAAGCGGCCTGTGATGCATGTTATGAGGTAGGATTTATCTAATTTCTTTTGAATTGGTGAAGATTGTGTTGGGAACTAGGGTTAGACTGTTTCTAACCTCAGGAGTGTCACTTCCATACTGTTCCAGCTGATAGCAAACACTGATAACAACTTTCAAAGGAGGAAAATAAATGGAAATGGCAGTAACGTAGAAAAGTGCCTTGGTTTCAAAACATGTTGATAACTACTGCTCCTTTGTTACTCAGTTTTGCCCTCTATAAAAGTCTGCTATTATTTCTAGTGCTGTTTCCCGAGTAGTTTTCTGGTCAAGCAATATGAGGGATTAAAATAGTGCCTGGGGCGGGGGGGGAGGGGGGTGGAGGGGAGGGCGGGGGCGGGGGAGTCAAGCTGAAGTTTCAGTACCCAAGTCTCATTGTACATTGCTAGGAATTCCTATGGCATTAAAGTAGGAGATTTTCTTTTCTTTTCTTTTGTCTTTTCTTTTGAGATGGAGTCTCGCTCTGTCGCCCAGGCTGGAGTGCAGTGGCGTGATCTCGGCTCACTGCAGCCTCCGCCTTCTTGGTTCAAGCAATTCTCCTGCCTCAGCCTCCCGAGTAGCTGGGATTACAGGTGTCCGCCACCACGCCCGGCTAATTTTTGTATTTTTAATAGAGACAGGGTTTCACCATGTTGGCCAGGCTGGTGTTGAACTCCTGACTGCCGGTGATCTGCTCACCTCGGCCTCCCAAAGTGCTGGGATGACAGGCGTGAACCACTGTGCCCAGCATGAAGTAGATTTTCATCTTTTAATATTAAGCAAAGTTTTGGGTCATCAAAAAAGAGGTGTGCATATATGTGCCTGTTGTGTATACAAACAAAGTGGAGACGTTGAAGCAGCTTAGACTGGTAGAATCCAGAGGAAGAAGAGAGTGGGGAGGAGAGAAAGGGAAAAAACAGAGAACTATTAAAACCAATAGATACTATAAAGTGCAAAGAACCATATTTTGTTTAGGACCTCCCTGCATCTTTAACTTTGTTATTCTCCATTTCAGGTCCCTGTGTGCTTCTGTCAGAGACATAACGTAATATTCTAATGAGTTTAATTTATTATACTCATTTATTCTATTATTCATTCTCCTCTTACTATTTTTTTTTTCTCTTCAGACAGGGTCACGCTCTCTTGCCTAGGTTGGAGTGCAATGGTGGGATCATGGCTCACTGCAGCCACCATCTCCCAGGCTCAAGTGATCCTCCCACCTCGGCCTCCCCAGTAGCTGGAGCTACAGGCATGCACCACTATGCCAGGCTAATGTTTAATTTTTTTGGTATAGATGGGGTCTCACTATGTTACCCAGGCTGGTGTTAAACTCCTGGGCTCCAGAGATCATCCTGCCTCGGCTTCCCAAAGTGTTGGGATTACAGGCATGTGTCACTGAGCCCTGCTGTTCCCTTATTCCACTTCTGAAAATGTGTTTTCAGAGGACAAAGATTTGTCTTTATTCAACACTGAATTTCTAGCACCTAGTAGGTGCTCAGCTTGTTGAATGAATGAAGGTTTGAATACACTAAGCACATCGCTTACATCTAGAGCTCAATCTGAGCTCTAGAATGTTTTGGACTAGAAACAGGACTTTTCCCCCTTGTTGTTGTTGTTATATGTATTTAAAGACAAAAACTTATGGGTGACTAGTTTGAATTCAGGAGTTTAGGGTATGTATGGCATTTGGAATATAATCACTATATCACTAGGTATGTGCCACCATTCCATTATTTTTATGGAGTCCATACATTTCTCTGATACATGAGCCAGGAGTTGAAAACAGTCTATTAAGTTAGTATGCAACCTATTTTAGGACTGTTAGTCTCCACAGTCTGACCACAACTGTTTAAATTTGTCCGTCATTGTCATTCTTCGTTGTCTTAAGTCTAGCCCAGAGCTGCTACTCACTGTTAGCAGAATTCCAAAGTTAAAATGAAGAGTATTCCAGAACCCATATCAAGGCCTCCTCATGTGGGCTCCTAACAGCCCACCTTAGTCTGTTACTGCTTTCTAAATATAGCACCCTGGAGCTTTAGCGCTTCAATACTTCTTTTAAAGAAAGGTTAAAACTTGGAACAGGGAAGGTAGATGCATTCAGAGTAGAGAAACTGATAGGATATTTTTGGATGACAATTGGTTCATAAATTTTAATCCCTCTTCTCTGTTAAATCTCTCAAAGGAAATCTCTAGGTTTTGCACCCTTTGACTCTTATCCTCTGCTTAGTTTTGTCTTTTGTAAAGTATGTCCCCTTTTAAAAAAATTATAAAAGGACACATTTGCAGTCTTGTTTTAGTACTCTGAAACCAGAATTGTTAACAGTAGGTTAACATGTGCATGCAAGACTACATTCTCCTCTGTAAGTTACAGATATGAAAATGGGAAAAGAATTAAAAGATTTATAGTTATACACTACTAATGTTCATCTATTTTTAAATCTATCATTCTATTTCTAAATTTCTTGATTTAGAAAAGGTTCTAAATCGCTTGATTTAGAAATAGAACATTTTCATACTTGCAAGATTTTATTTTTGTCTCCTTTCTTAGATTTTAATTATTCTTTGCAAAACTCAGAGTCTGATGATTTATTTGTTGCCCACTGAGAAGGTAACATGTTATACCTGTTACATTAGAGGAAGAAAAAAAAAAAGATAATACCGGAGACAGGATCTGCTGCATTAAAAGTGAAACATCCACATATGTATACTCACACTTGGCTGGTGGTAGGGGTGACTCAGGAAAACTTACTTGAGAATCAATTTTATGTAATAGCAAGAGCTGTTCAGAGATTTTTGACCTGATAATTCCACTTTTTATTGGAGCATTTATAATATTTGGAAAAAATTGAAATATCCAAATACCAGAAAGTATAAATTATGTAGTCATATAAATTATATCTCTATTGGAAATAATAATATCTAGCTATTGAATTATAAAGATCCTGCATGGGGTAAAGCCTTTTTTTTTTTTTTTTTTTTTTTAAGATTGAGTTTTGCTTTTGTTGCCCAGGCTGTAGTGCAATGGCGCAATCCCGGCTCACTGCAACCTCCACCTCCCGGGTTCAAGTGATTCTCCTGCCTCAGCCTCCTGAGTAGCTGGGGTTATAGGCATGTGCCACCACACCTGGCTAATTTTGTATTTTATTTTTAGTAGAGACAAGGTTTTTCCATGTTGGTAAGGCTGGACTTGAACTCCTGACCTCAGGTGATCTGCCTGCCTCAGCCTCCCAAAGTGCTGGGATTACAGGAGTGAGCCACTATGCCCGGCCCTGGCAAAGCCTATTTTTAAATGTAAGTGTAAAAAGGAAATATAAAGTTACTCCACTATTATTCACCTGTGGAAAAAAATAAATACATTTGATGCAAACTGGAAGGAAATACTTGTTTTAGGGTGTTAGAATTAAGCATGGTTTTATTTTTTAATGTTTTTGTTTTTGAAATGGAAAAAATTAAAAATGCTTATCCTAGGTCATGTGATTTTTTAGCAAATGTCTACACAAACTACATTGATATTGCAAAATTGGCATAAGCCTTTACTAGAAAACTGAAATAACAAATGCCTCTTGGTTGCACAAAATATTCCATTTTTCAGCTTCATTTATTCTATCACTGCAAATGTTTGCAACTCAGCTTTTGTGACCCTCATAGTGAACCTCCACTATTTTTGAAAGCTATTCAGAAATATTCAGAATTATATGTAGTACTGTTCAAGGTATATCCAACAACACTGTGAGAGAAATGAGGGCCCAGGTCACACAACTGGTGAGGGATACTTCATCCAGGAGTATAATATGTACTCCTTATTGGCCAACTTAAGGGTGAGAAGTTTATCTGAGGAACACCAACTGATATTACTACTAGGGATGCCCTTGGGAGACACGGCCTAAGACAGAAAGGTGAAAACTCAGGGAAACCAGACAAAGGAATACTGGGGGACTAGGAAGGAGACAAGTCAGGAAACAAACTAGTGGGTCTGAGATTGATGCCATATTAGTCATAATCCTTAGTTTTTAAGGAACAAAAACCACAATTTGGACCATATTAAGTATAAAGAGACTGTACTGACTTATGTAAGTAGGAAGTACCTAACTTCTAAGAACTCAAATTACTTCAGAATTTTCTTTCTCTCTCTGTCTCCATCTACCTTTCAGATCTGCTTATTTGTGCATTTTGGTTGGCCTCTCTCCTGTTTTATTTATTTTTATTTTAAGATATTTTTGTGTTTAAATTTTGTGGATACAAAGTAGGTATATATATTTATAGAGTATATGGGGTATTTTGATACAGGCATACAATGTATGATGATAACATCAGGGTAAATGGGGTATTTGTTACCTCAAGCATTTATCTTTTGTGTTACAAATAACCTAGTTATACTCTTTTAGTTATTATAAAATGTACAATTAAATTATTGGCTGTACTCTGTTGTGCTATCAAATATTAGATCTTATTCATTCTTTCTAACTATTTTTTTGTACCCATAGGCATCCCCACTTCCCCAGCCCCCACCCTTCCAGACTTTGGTAACCATCCTTCTACTCCCTGTCTCCGTAAGTTACATTGTTTTAATTTTTAGTTCCCACAAATAAGTGTAAACATGTGAAGTTTGTCTTTCTGTGCCTGGCTTTTTTCACTTAACATAATGACCTCCAGTTCCATCCATGTTGTTGCAAATGACAGGATCTCATTCTTTTTTATGACTGAGTAGTACTGTATTGTGTATATGTACTCCATTTTCTTTATCCATTTTCCTGTTGATGGACACTTAGGTCGCTTCCAAATCGTGGCTATTGTGAATAGTGCTGCAATAAATATGTGAATGAAGATATCTTTGATGTATTGATTTCCTTTCTTTTGGGTATGTACCTAGCAGTGGGATTCCTGGATCACATGGTAGCTCTATTTTTAGTTTCATGAAGAACTTTTAAACTGTTCTCCATAGTGGTTGTACTAATTTACATTCTCATCAACAGTGTACAAGTGTTCCTTTTTGTCTGCATCCTCACTAGCATTTGCTGTTGTCTGTCTTTTGGATAAAAGTCATTTTACCTGGGGTGAAATGATATCTCATTGTAGTTTCGAGTTGCATTTCTCTGTTGATCAATGATGATGAGCACCTTTTTGTATACCTGTTTGGCATTTGTATGTCTTCTTCTGAGAAATGTCTATTAAGATATTTTGCCCATTTTTAATCGGATTATTAGATTTTGTTCCTATAGAGTTGTTTGAGCACCTTATATTCAGGTTATTAATCCTTTGTCAGATAGATAGTTTGCAAATATGTTCTCCCATTCTATGTGTTGTTCTTCACTTTGTTGATGATTTCCTTTGCTGTGCAGAAGCTTTTTAACTTGATGTGATTCCTTTAGTTCATTTTTGCTTTGATTGCCTGTGCTTAGCAGTATTACTCAAGAAATCTTTGCCCAGTCCAGTGTCCTGGAGAGTTCCCCTAATGTTTTCCTTTAGTGGCTTCATAGTTTGAGATCTTAGATTTCAGTCTTTAATTCATCTGAACTTGATTTTTGTATATGGTGAGAGATAGGGGACTAGTTTTATTCTTCTACATATGAATATCCAGTTTTCCCAGCATCATTTACTGAAGACTGTCCTTTCCCCAATGTATGTTCTTGGAACCTTTGTAAAAAATAAGTTAAATGTAGATGTATGGATTTGTTTCTGGGTTTTCTATTTTGTTTCATTGGTCTATGTGTTTGTTTATATGCCAGTACCATGCTGTTTTGCTTACTATAGCTCCGTAGTATAATTTGAAGTCAGGTAATGTGATGCCTCCATTTTTGTTCTTTTTGCTAAGGATAACTTTGGCTATTCCAGGTCTATTGTGGTTCTACAAAAGACCATCCTAAAATTTACAAATTTTGGGTTGTTTTTCTATTTCTGTGAAGAATGTCTTTGGTATTTTGATAGGGATTACATTGAATCTGTAGATTGCATTGGGTAGTATGGACATTTTAATAATATTGATTCCTCCAGTCCATGAACATGGAATATCTTTCCATTTTTTGTGTCCTCTTCCATTTCTTTCACCAGTGTTTTATAATTTTCATCGTGGAGGTATTTCACTTCTTTGGTTAAATCCTAGGTATTTAATTTTATTTGTAGCTGTGGTAAATGGGATTACTTTCTTGATTTTTTTTCAGATTGTTTACTGTTGGCATACAGAAATGCTACTGATTTTTGCGTGTTGACTTTTGTATGCTGCAACTTTACTGAATTTATCAGTTCTAATAGTTTTTTGGTGGAGTCTTTACATTTTTCCAAATATAAAATCATGTCATCTGCAAACAAGGATAATTTGACTTCTGCTTTTCTAATTTGGATGCCCTTTATTTCTTTATCTTATCTGTATGCTCTAGCTAGGATTTCTAGTACTATGTTGAGTAGCAGTGGTGAAAGTGGGCATTTTTGTTGTGTTCCAGATCTGAGAAGGAAGGCTTTTAGTTTTTATCCCTATTCAGTATATTTGCTGTAGGTCTGTCATATATGGCTTCTATTATGTTGAGGCATTTTCCTTCCATACCCAGTTTTTTGAGGGTTTTTATCATGAGGGATGTTGAATTTTATGAAATGCTTTTTTAGCATTAATTGAAATGATCTTATGGTTTTTGTCTTTTATTCTGTTTATATGATGTATGACATTGACTGATTTGTGTATGTTGAATCATCCATGTATCTCTGGGATAAATTCCACTCGGTCATGATGAATGATCTTTTTAATGTGTTGCTGAATTCTGTTTGCTAGTATTTTGTGGAAGACTTTTTTTTATCAATGTTTATCAGATATATTTGCCTATAGTTTTCTTTACTTGATGCGTCTTTGTCTGCTTTTGGTACTAGGGTAATACTGGCCTCATAGAATAATTCTGAAACTATTTTTTGAAATAATTTGAGTAGGATTGTTATTAGATCTTTAAATCTATGGTAAAATTAAGTAGTGAAGCCATCAAGCCCCAGGCTTTTCTTTGCTGGGAGACTTTTTATTATGAGTTTAGTTGTAATAGTCGTTACTTGTAGTGGTCTGTTCAGGGTTTAGATTTCTTTATGGTTCAATCTTTGAAGGTTGTGTATGTCTTGGAATCTATCCATTTCATCTAGAGTTTCTAATTTATTGGCATATAGTTGCTCATAGAAGCCTCTAATGATTCTTTGAATTTCTGCAGTATTGGTTATCATTTCATCTCCGATTTTATATATTTGGGTCTTCTCTTTTTATCTTAGTCTGGCTAAAGGTTTGTCCATTTTGTTTATCTTTTCAAAAAACCAACTTTTCATTTAATTTATCTTTTATATTGTTTTCTTCATTTCAGCTTCATTTATTTCTGTTCTGATCTTTATTATATTTTTTCTTTTACTAGCTTTGGGATTGCTTTTCCAGTTCTCTAAGACATCTTATTAGGTTGTGCATTTGAAGTTTTTCTTTTTTGATGTAGTCCCTTATAGCTGTAAACTTTCCTCTTAGTACTGTTTTGCTGTGTCCCATAGGTTTTGGTATACTGTATTTCCATTATCTTTTGCTTCAAGAAATGTTTCTATTTCCTTCTTAATCTCTTCATTCACCCACTGGTCATTCAGGAGCATATTGTCTAATTATCGTGTGTTTGTAAAGTTTCCAAAATTCTTCTTGTTATTGATTTCTAGTTTTATTTCATTGTGGTCAGAGAAGATACCTGAAATTGATTATTTTTTAATGTTTTGTCTCCTGTTTTAATTGGCTTTCCTCTGGGGAAGGGAAGGCTTTGCTATGGACTACTCCAGCTTTGTCATCCATCTTAGAGACCCCAAAGAATAAAGGCTGCCCTTTCTCATTGTCCGTATGTAATACATCAGAGGAGAACTCTGGCTAGATTTGAGACATGCCTTTCCTTAGGTGTGTCACTTATTGACAAGGGGCATGAAACATCATGATTAGCCAGGTCTGGGTCACAGGCCCATTCCACTTGTCCTGGAGATGAGATGCTATCCTTGTCAGCCCAAGTACAACCACCTGACTTGGTGGACTGGCAGTTTCCTAAAGGAAGAAGGTGTTCTTACCAGCAGAGAGGGGAAGGGATGTGTATTACAGTATCTAGGCCAGAAAAAGCTAAAGCAAATAAGCCAAATAAAAGAAGGAAAGGGAATACACCAAGATGGACTATCAGGTAGAACAGAGAGGGGGGATCCAGGCAAGCACTTGGCAATCACCTGTTGCAGCATCTGGACCCTTTTAAATATCATTTGTCTTCCCCCTGGGAAACGTGGAGGAATGCTTGCTTTCTTTTTTTTATAACCATATTTTGGTCAAGAGAAAGACTTTCAAGTGGAAAGTTCCAGCAGTATGGTCCTAGTTGAAAATCTTCTCCTGGGTTTTGTCCACTCCATCTGTGGATTGAAGTTTGTGTAATGTCATTGCACTCATATGTTTGAAGATAATTTTTGGAAAACACAAACTTATGGAGTTCAGTTTGGCAGTCATGAAAAACATTTTAATAGGTTTACTCATTGATGCAACAGTTTTACTTCTGAGAATTTACCTAACCAAAATGCTTTGTACAAATGTGTAAAGACATGCACAAGTCTGTTTATTGCTTCATTGTTGTAAGATTGAAAAATTAATGGCACTAAGAGTTTGCCAATAGAAAACTGATTCATTTGTACAATAAACTACTAGATAGCCTTGAAAAAGGTGAAGTAACCATATATATTATTGTGGAAATGGTTCCAATATAAATTGAATAGAAAATAACAGGGCAGTAGGTATAGCATATCCTTTGTGTGTATGTGAAAGTTATAGATGTTTGCATGTAGGATTGTGGGTATGAGTATATATGCCTTTTGTGGATAATGCCTGAAAGTATGCATAGCTGCCTTTAGGGGAGTGGTATTTGGCTGGGGTGGGAATGAGAGGTGCTTTTTCCTAGTATGTTCCTGTATTGTTTTAATTTTTTAATGATCATGCATTATTTTAATAATATAAAAGGGTTTTAAAACTTGTGTTCAGTCAAATTTCAGAAGTGATAATAACTGCTTAAACATTCTTTGGAAAGATTTATTCTTTAAAAAAATCATTTTATGTATAGATACAGTGCCTGACTTGAAATTAGAAAAAAACACCTCTTTTACAGTTCATACCAACTCAGAGGTAAAAAAACAAAAACAAAACAGCCACTGGCTTGGGCAGATTTTTCTTTCAAGCTTTTAGTTCTCATAGTTTCCCCTAAGTAGCTTTGTATGACTGGTTTAGGTGTATTCCCCAAAGTGGTTATTTTGTCTATTTGATAAAATTCCAAATCCATTATTTCCCCTCTCTCTTGCAGTAGGTTTTCATTACAAAACCTCCTCATGCTGCCAACACTGAAGGGGCTGTTGATACTCAGGGCTACTGTGTTGTGTAACTACCGGCTGTGCTTCACCTGTTATATCACGTGTGCAAATGATAGCTGGAGTTTTGTGTACCTGGTGGCTGTGAATTGTACTTAAAAGTGAATGTTTCTTGCTGAGGATGCTGTGCCTTGGATGCTGACTGCCAGTTGTGGCTGATAATACCGGAGCCATCTTTCTGTTTCTGATAAAAATACGATACTAAGAATCTCCTCTTAGTGAAAAGTTAGCCCAGAAGTAATTGTGTATTACTGTAAAAACTCCCACTAGAAGTAGTTGTCTTAAAAAAAAAAAAAAAAAAAGGATTTTGCTAACCAGTGCCCTCTATAATTATAGAATTTCAGACAATGGAACAGAGCTCAGTGAACAAACTCGAGATACATTGGGGAAGACAAACTATTTTACTTGTTTCAATTTCTTCCCTTTCTTTTATTCTGAACCCCCAGCTTCTATAAAATCTTCCGTTTTCTTCCCCTCACTACCTTGAGTGGTTCCCATGGCAACAGCAGTCCGGTGCAGTAGTGTGTGTCTGGGTCATTTGTAAGTTGAGTGTTTATGAGGTAGGAACTGTCTGTACTGCATTAGTCATTTGTATCTCAACATTAAAGTAGGTTGGCTCTCTTCTAATGAGGAAGTATTTGTTCTTTTAATATTCTGGCAAGCTTATGCATTCTCTTCCTCATACAAGTCATAGAGACAAATGTGTCATAGGATTTTGATCCTCAGGAGGTATATGGAGTGAAAGGAAACTTTGTGGATGAAAGAGAGGAACAGATGGGAATGGCAAGAATAGAAAGCAGGAAAGAGTCTTCAATCTCTGTGAGAATGGTGGTAATTCCACAATGATTCAATCATATACAGTAAACTATCACAAGTGAGTACTATCCACCCTCAGTCAGATTTTGCTTGAAAATACAAATATTTGGTGGCTGTCCTTCCTAAAATTTCTCCCCAGCAGGCTGTTAATGGGCCTTGACATCTTCATTAGCTGGTATTCCTTGAGGTTAAGACACTGACTAAATTTTTTTGAAAAGGCAAAATTGTGAGGGTGGAGGTCACATTTACATTTATTTTTATGCCTCCTGCGCCAGCTCCAGTGCCCAATAAATATCGAGTAAATGACCTGGCCAATATTATCAGCTAAGAATAGTTTACCCTCGGTATTTTTAGCAGACTAATTCCAGTTATTTAATCATTCATTCAGCACATGTTTCCTAATGATGAAGATAATAAAGATAACTTTTGGCTGGGTGTGGTGGCTCACGCCTGTAATCCCAGCACTTTGGGAGGTCGAGGCGGCCAGATCATGAGGTCAGGAGATGGAGACCATCCTGGCTAACATGGTGAAACCCCGTCTCTACTAAAAATACAAAAAATTAGCCAGGTGTTGTGGCGCATGCCTGTAATCCCAGCTACTCAGGAGGCTGAGGCAGGAGAATCACTTGAACCCAGGAGGCAGAGGTTGCAGTGAGTTGAGATTGCGCCACTGCACTCCAGATCGTGCCACTGCACTCCAGCCTGGGCGACAGAGCAAGACTCCATCTCAAAAAATAAAAGTAATAAATGAAGATAAATTTTATAGTACATGTACTGTAAGCTGGGCAATTGTGTGTGCATTATTTCAAGCCTCAAAGCAACCCTATGGTAGGTACTGTTAGTATTACCATTTTACGGGTGAAGAAAAGAAAGCTTAAAGAGGTTAAATTAATTGCCCCATGCAAATGGCTCATAAATGGCAGAGGCAGAACTTGAGTGAGTCTTTCTATTGTGTAAAGTCTGTGCTTTAGGTCCCGTTGCTGTTGAGTGTTGGGAGACAATTTTTCATTGTTATCTTGCATCTTTTTCTTGTAATTTATTTGTTAAATGAACTGAGATGTTCTGTGAAGGTTCCTAGAGTTTGGGTTTTGTTGATTGCGTCCTTGAAGTATCATTTAATGTTTTTACTTTTCCTCTGTATTTTCTGTAAATTGGTAGTAGCATTATAGAAGCTTGATCAGATTCTAGTTTGGGTTTTTCTGGGGCAAATCTTCATAAGTGATACTGTGTTTTACCATGTGCCAAGAGACGTGATGTCTGATTGTCTCTCTTTTAATATTAGCAACTATTCATATTGAAATACTGGTTCAGCTAGGTTTTTGGAGGTTGTAGAATAGTGATTTTCTACTCTATTGATTATATATGTATTGTGTGTGTGTGTAAACCTCTTTTTAAATTTTATTTATTTATTTAGACAGGGTCTCACTCTGTCACCCAGGCTGAAGTACAGTGGGGTGATCTCAACTCACTGCAGCCTTCATCTCCTGAGTTCAAGGGATCCTCCCACCTCAGCCTCCTGAGTAGCTGAGACTACAGGTGTGCACCAACATGGCTGGCTAATTTTTTTTTTTATTTTATTTTTTGTAGAGACAGGGTTTCGCCATGTTGCCTAGGCTGGTCTTGAATGCCTAGACTCAAGCGATCTGCCTGCCTTGGCCTCTCAAAGTGCTGGATTACAGGCATGAGCCATAGTACCCGGCCACAGACCGTTTATTTGCTAGAATATTTTTATAAAGAGAAACTTCCCCCTTATCTATTTTTCAATTACCTAGCAGTATGCTTTCTTTAGGAAAGGAAGGATGAATGCTTGATTCTTCCCCTTATAAATTTTCAAAATAATGAAATGGTTTTTAATCATCTTCCATGGTTATCAATTAACTGTTTTTATTATGATTATGAATTCACAGATTTAAATACATGATATTTTTCAATCCATTGCATTTATTCTTGTTGATGACTAACTCATCTCACTTTGATCTGTCATAGCCTCTTAGGTTCATTCCCTGAGTCATTTGACACACCGTAAGTAGTATGATAATTTCTTTACTATCTCCTATGGCAAGATGTTCCAGATTAGCTTTTAAAATTTCTTGCACCGACTAGGAATTGTCCATTTCTCCAGAGATCCCTTGTTCTCTTAACTGCAAAATGGTAATTGGAGACTCCTGGCTTTTATATTGATGACTAATTACAGGAAAATAATGTCTCTGATGGGATTCAGCTTATGGGTAGTCTGTTGGTGACCTCTGGTCAGAGTTATGATAGTAGCAGTGCGAATTTAAGAGAAAAGAATGGATAATAAAGAAGGCTCATGTTTTTTGTCCAAAATGTAGGAAAAATTATTCATACTCCAGTAGGTTATTAGAATTAAATTACAGTTACACTACCTACTAGCTATGTGACCTTGGTCAACTTAGGCTTTCTGTGCCTCCATTTCCCCACTATGAAATGGTGTAATAATCTGACCTATCATATTTGGATTTGGTGACTACTTGGATATGGAGGGGGAAAGAATATTTGATGTTTCAAATGAGAAGATTATAATTTTGTTTTTAAGCCATCATTGCTTGAAAACTTATGTAGTCTCCTTAATGTATTACATATATTATTTAACAGTGAAAGAAAGGGATTATTCCCATTTAAAGATGAAGAAATTGAGGCTCAAAGGAGAGGTCTCTGTGTGTGTGTCTCACTCACTTCTGGGGGGTTTTCTTGCTGCTCTCCCTTCATTTCTCACACATAGACTTAAGATATTGATGTGACCATTTTACAGAATAATGAAAATAACAGAGGCTTAATCAGGATTAAAGTTTATTTCCCTCACAATGATAGGCAGATGATCCGGCGATCTTCTATTTTGCTGTTCCACCCTTCCCTGGAGCGTTACCCTAATCCACATGTTTGAAATTGGTTTACCAGCACCCATTGACGTGGGCAAAGGGAGTGGATGCCAAGTGGTTAGCTTTGAAGTAAAGAAGTTTTCAGAAGTTGCACCATTGTTTCTGTTCTTATTTATTTATTTATTTATTTATTGAGATGAAGTCTTGCTCCGTCACCAGGCTGGAGTGCAGTGGCACCATCTCGGCTCACTGCAACCTCCAACTCCCTGGTTCAAGAGATTCTCTTGCCTCAGCCTCCCAAGTGGCTGGGATTACAGGCACGCACCACCACGCCCAGCTAATTTTTGTATTTTTTAGTACAGATGGGGTTTCCCCATGTTGACCAGGATGGTCTCGATCTGCTGACCTCATGATCCACCTGCCTCAGCCTCCCAAAGTGCTGGGATTACAGGCATGAGCCACCATGCCCGGCCCCTGTTCATATTTTATTGGCAAATGTTTAGCTACGTGGCCATGGCTAGGTGGAGACATGCTAGGTTGTATGTCTCTAGCTGGGCAGAGGAGTTATATTACAAACATATAGAAAGGATAAATGGATATTGGGGGGATATTTAGCAATCTTTCCACTCTTCCATTTCATACCTCTCTCCTCTGGAAAGCATACTCTAGTATTTTCTCTATTTAAGGGGGAGAAAAAGTCTTTGTTGTACAAACAGAGAAGGAGACTTTGTTGTACAAACACTCTGAACTTTTCAGGGAGGCAATTTTTATAGTTGTGGGATGGGGCTGATTGTGAACATCCCTGGGACAGTATGTAAATCCTAGGAACACACCTGGAGTTGGGGTGGTAGGTAAACTGGAGAGGAGCTGACAGCAAAATTTGGCTGTTTCACAAAGAACTGCCAAGAACAAGATCTTTGTCTAAGCCCTGGTTTAATTCTAACTCTAAGCCTAATAAGTCATTCTGCCAAAAACATTTTATTTCCTCTAAGATTATAAACACTTGAGGTCAGTGCAAATGTCCTTATTATGCAGGGGTGAGTGCATTTTCTACAAATGACATTGTGCTTCAGAAGCAAATTCTTCTACTCCAGCGTTTGCCAAGTTAAATAGTTCATTTATTAGAAATAAATTTCCAATATATTTCACCCTTAACTGAAGTGAAGTAAGCTGGAATTCCTTTGTTCTTGCCAGGACATTGGTAGGTATTTTCAACTGCTTTTCTGTGCTATTGGTGTTTTTGTGTGTGTATGACTCTTCAAACTTGTTTGTTCTTGCCAGTGAAGCTTGAAGCAAGTGAGCAAGCACATTAGTCTTCTGTAGTAATTGTTCACATATGGAGAGAACAAGAAACGTACAGAACATTTTTATTTCCTGGGAGTTTTATTTCTAGATCCCTTATTTTCTGTCTGGATGAAGGATTATTTTTGATATAAAGGAAACAAAGACCAAAGTAAGACATTTTTTAGAGGATTTAAGTGCTGCTATTGCTGTCGTTGGCCTGCAGAGAGGCATGGAGAAAGAATACTGATTGGCTTAGGGTGGATTCTCACTGCCACTTACTAATTGTGTGAATTTAGGTTAGTCACTTGACCTCTTTGAGGCTCACGATTCTTGTGCAAAAAATAGGAAAAATTATTCATACTCCAATGGGTTATTAGAATTAAATAACAGTTACACTACTTACTAGCTGTGTGACCTTGGTCAACTTAAGCTTTCTGTGCTTCCATTTTCTCATCTATGAAATGGTGTAATAATCCTATCGTGCAGTGTTTGTGTGAAGTGCTTACAACAGTGAACTCTATATAAATGTTAGCTATGGTTAATATTCCATGAATACGTAGTAGCCACCAGTGTGCACAGGCCTTGATTCGGACATTGACAAGGTAGGGAAGGGAGTCAGTCTCCAGCCTAGTTCTTCTGTGCAGGCCAGAATTCTTATGGGCTCCTGCATTTGCAGAAGACAATATGAAGGTTACTCAGAGGTGAGTTACGCTGTTCTTTTTTTTTTTTTTTTTTTTGCCTATCAAACATATTAGGAAGGTTGCACATGGGAAGACGGGGAATAGAAATGGGGAGTGGGAATTAAAATAAATGAGAGAGGGACTTTATATGGATCAGTGATAATAACTCAATCCTCTATTTGACGAAGAAGGAGAAGGAAGAGGAAGAAAAAGAAAGTGGGATAAAGGATCAGAAAGGGAGGAAAATAGAAAAAATTAGAGTATGACTCCAGGGTAGACCTGTTTTGTTGTCACTGAGTTGGTTGGTTGGTTGGTTTGTCTGTTGTATTTTTCATATGTTTCGCCATGTTGGCCAGACTGGTCTCGAACTCCTAGCCCGAAGTGATCAACCCGCCCCGGCCCCCCAGAGTGCCGGGACCACAGACGTGAGCCACCACGTCCAGCCCCCACATTGATTCTGGCCTCCGTGGTAGACCTCCCAGACGGGGCGGTCGGGCAGAGGCACTCCCCACATCCCAGACGGGGCAGCCAGGCAGAGGCGCTCCTCACTTCCCAGACTGGGCGGCCAGGCAGAGACGCTCCTCACTTCTTCCCAGATGGGGCGGCCGAGCAGAGACGCTCCTCACTTCTTCCCAGATGGGGCGGCCGAGCAGAGACGCTCCTCACTTCTTCCCAGATGGGGCGGCCGAGCAGAGACGCTCCTCACTTCTTCCCAGATGGGGCGGCCGAGCAGAGGCGCTCCTCACTTCTTCCCAGATGGGGCGGCCGGGCAGAGGCGCTCCTCACTTCTTCCCAGACGGGGCGGCCGGGCAGAGGTGCTCCTCACTTCTTCCCAGATGGGGCGGCCGAGCAGAGGCGCTCCTCACTTCCCAGACGGGGCGACCGGGGAGACGTGTTGCTCATTTCTTCCCGGACGGGGCGGCCGGGCAGAGACGCTCCTCACTTCTTCCCAGACGGGGCGGCCGGGCAGAGGCGCTCCTCACTTCCCAGACGATGGGTGGCCGGGCAGAAGTGCTCCTCACCTCCCAGACGGGGCGGCCGGGCAGAGGCGCTCCTCACTTCCCAGACGATGGGTGGCCGGGCAGAGGCGCTCCTCACTTCCCAGACGATGGGTGGCCGGGCAGAAGTGCTCCTCACCTCCCAGACGATGGGTGGCCGGGCAGAGGCGCTCCTCACTTCCCAGACGATGGGTGGCCGGGCAGAAGTGCTCCTCACCTCCCAGACGATGGGCGGCCGGGTAGAGGCGCTCCTCACCTCCCAGACGATGGGTGGCCGGGCAGAGGCGCTCCTCACTTCCCAGACGGGGCGGCGGCCGGGCAGGGGCTGCAATCCCAGCACCCTGGTAGGCCAAGGCAGGCGGCTGGGAGGTGGAGGCTGCCGCGAGCCAAGACCATGCCACCGCACTCCAGCCTGGGCCACACCGAGCACCGAGTGAGCGAGACTCCGTCTGCAGTCCCAGCACCTCGGGAGGCCGAGGGGGGCAGAGCAGTCGGGGTCAGGAGCTGGAGAGCAGCGTGGCCAACATGGGGAAACCGCGCCTGCAGCCAAAGGAGAAAAAGCAGGCTGGCGAGCGCCGGCAGTCCCAGGCAGTCCGCGGTGCGGGGCAGCAGCCAGCCGAGTAGATTACATGCAGCCTGGGCCACAGAGGGAGGGAGAAAGAAAGAAAGAGAAAGAAAGAGAGAGAGAGAGAGAGAGAGAGAGAGAGAGGGAGGGAGGGAGGAAGGAAGGGAAAGAAAGAGAAAGAAAGAAAGAAAGAGAAGGAAGGCAGGCCACTGTTCTTTTAAGGATCTGCTGCAGATGCATCTGAGGGAATGTAAAACCATGAATTTTTGCTGAAAAAGTAAAAGAAAATTTTTAGAATGAAAATATTTTCTTGGGGTAAAACAATGCCACAGACGTGTAAGTGGGAGCAATCCTAGAAATAGATTCCAGTGAAACCCATTCAGTGGTAAGTTTTCTTTTTAAATTTTTAATTATTTTATTTTTTGGGGTTTTATTTCTTATAGTCCTTGGTAACACGAGCCCCATCCTCCTCATGTGCGTGATTTATTTTCCTCTGATGATGAATGCTTCCTGGGATGAGGGGCCCAAACCTGTTAAAGTGATGCAGTTTTCATGTTAACAGGAAATAGCAGATAAAATGTTTCCTAGGGGACTGTTATCAAAGACTCTATCTCAAGATTTCACTCAATAGGCTGCCCAGAAACAGTCAATTCTTCGACATCCCCACTCCCCAAATTTTCTACTTTTGAGATTCACATCTTCAGGGATGTTTAGTTCAAGAAACAAGAACAGCATCTGATTTAGAAAAACATACTTTTTTTTTTTTTTTGAGACAGAGTCTCATTCTGTCACCAGGCTGGAGTGCAGTGGCGTGATCTCGGCTCACTGCAACCTCCACCTCCTGGGTTCAAGCGATTCTCCTGCCTCAGCCTCTCAAGTAGCTGGGATTACAGGCGCCTGCCACCATTTCTGGTTAATTTTTGTATTTTTAGTGGAGACAGGATTTCACCATGTTGGCCAGGCTGGTCTTGAACTCCTGACCTCAGGTGATCTGCCCACCTTGGCTTCCAAAGTTCTGGGATGACAGGCATGAGCCACCGTGCCCGGCCACACATTTTTAGGTCACAAAACTGTGTTGTCATTTCCCTTTTAGTTTTTTTTCGTTCTTTCCTTGATCCTGGAAGAAGGTAGGGATTTATGATCACATTTCATTGGTACTTTTCTCTATCACACAGATGATAAATAATCGAGAAGCCATTTGGTCTATAAAAATGAAATACACAACTCATCCTTATCCAGCAGGCTGCTTGGACTGGTTCCAGCTACTGTGAACTGCTAGGGCCCTGGAGTTGAAAAAACAAAGCAAATCTCTTAACATTGTGGGCTTGGTTCTTTGTGGAGGGATAGAGACAACAATGACCTGATGGACTATTGGCTCAGTGGATGCTACTGAGGGCCACAGAGAGAGTCAGTTCTTTCATTGCCCCCAAAGATCTTTAATTCATCTGAATGTTGGAGTTCAGATTTTGTACCTATATTTTAGCTAGTTTTTGTTTTGGACTCTAATCAGAGATTGTCATAGCTTCCAATAACTGACAAGGTTTTAACATTTTCTCATACTTTCCTACAGTCAATATCAACGCTCATGTGGGTCACATACACCTTTGAGAATCTGAAAAAATTACTAACTCCCTCCCCTCTTTTTCCACAGATGGCACTTAGACACAAACACACACAAGGCTTCATTCAGAGTATTAGTGGACCCCCTGACCACTCAACTCTTTACGGATCCATGAATCTCTTATTAGATTATATTTTTCCCTGTGGTTTTTAAAAAGCATATGTTTGAAAACATTAATATATTTTTTATTTTTCAAAAATAGAAGATTAGTTATTTTACCATGACCTTTTATGTGAAGATAAAATCAACTGAGTGTTTTTTTAAGAAATAAGATTTAATTTTAATTTTAGGACACCTACCTTTTAAAATTATTAATATTTTAAATCTCAAATTTACAAGCAGAGAAAAGTACTTCATATTCTAAAATCTATAACATTTTAAAACTAAAATCCAGGAAATTAATTGAAACTGACCTAATAGTCCCATTGATAGTTTTTTGGATAAATATAGAAATTAACCCTTCTGGTCTTAAAGCTTGAAGTTTGCATTTGTTATATCTGAGTTCCTTCCCCAGGAAATGACTTTCAGGCCTCTTGAAAAAAAAAGTATCAAAATACTGAAACTTATCAGTATTTCAGGCTAAAGCAACTACATCCAGACAATGAGATGTGGGACCCTCATCATGATTGCTTCTTTGCCCCTCCCTAGTTCGTATTTTCTTACACATTGTTAACATTTCTTCCCTGCTATATAAACTCCTAGTTTTAGTGGGTCGGGGAGTTAGATTTGAGACTGAGCTGCCATGTCATTGGCTGCAGCACCCAGTTAAAATTTTCTTCCGTGTCAATACTTGTCGTCTCAGTCATTGGCTTTCTGTGTGGTGATCAGCAGGACCTAAACCAAACCCCTGGTATTTCAGTGATATAATCATTAGTTTAGTTTTCCCCTAACTTAAATTTTAATATATGTAAACTAATATGCCTGCAATATAATAGAATGGCATTTATTTTGTCCATTTAAGTAACCTCTAATATTAAAAGTTTTATGAGAACCATATTGATCAGATATTTTTGGTGAACTCCTGCTCACTTGTTTGAGCTGGAAGTGTGAAGGATTCTTTACTTTCCATTATCTCCTACTCAAGTTCAGTGATGTTGACAGAATCATCAGTTTGGGTTTTAGAAGGTAGTTTGTCATTGGCAGGCAGTTATGGGTATCTAAATCTTCCTTCTCACTACCACACTGAAAATATTTAACCTCTTAAGTGTTCCATTTAGGTGCTTCAGGTTGTTTGTGTGGTGTTTTTTTTTTTTTTTTTTGAGATGGGGTCTCGCTCTGTCACTCAGGCTGGAGTACAGTGGCACAATTGTGACTCACTACAGCCTCAAACTCCTGGGCTCAGGTGATCCTCCTGCTTTTTAACTCAGTCTCCTGAGTAGTAAGGATTATAGGAGCATGCCACCATACTAGCCTAATTTTTAAAGTTTTTTTGTAGAGATGGGATCTTGCTATGTTGCTCAGGCTAGTCTAAAACTTCTGAGTTAAAGAAACCCTCCTTCTTCCACCTCCTGAAGTGCTAGAATTACAGGCGTGAGTCGACTGTGCCTGGACTTAATGTTTTATGTCTAGGTATTGTATACTTGGGTGCCTTCAGGGTCTGGATTCCATCATGAAGATTGGCATCTGCTTTCTACTACTGCTGCATTGATATGTTATAGGCCATCACTTACCTCCCTGTCCCTGCTGTGAATGGTGACACCAGGGCTAGTTGACCAACCAGTGAGACCTCGTCTCTTAGTGCATAATCATCACAAATCTTGACATAGAGATAATGCTCAAAATAGGCATGTGAAGGGAGGGCAGAAATGAGTACGTGAGCAAATGTGCCCATTTATAACCTGAAAAACTAACTGGGGACATTTTTTCTTGTCGATATGTCTAATTTTTACTCCCATCTCCCTTGGTGGATGCTATGGTTTGAAGGTTTCCCACGAAGTTCATGTGTTGGAAACCTAATCCCCAGTGCAACAGTGTTGGGAGGTGGTGCCTAACGAGGAGAGATTAAGTCATGAAGGCTCTGCCCTTCCGGTTGGATTAATGTTGTTATTGAGGAGTGGGCTAGTTATTTTGGGAGTATTTTTCTTATACAAGTGAGTTTGGCCTCCTCTTGCTGTCTTGATCTTGCTCTTTCTTGCCCTTCTGCCTTATGCCGTGGGATGACACAGCATGAAGGTCCTTGCCAGGTGCCAGCACTATGCTCTTGAACTTTACAGCATCTAGAATTGTGAATTAAATAACTCCGCTTGTTATTAAAAAGAAAATCTACTGGTCACTACTCCTCTGGCACATTTGGGATCCCCTACCAGTCACCACAGGAACTGTGATTTGTGTGATGTCAAGTTGATAAAACTGCAGTTTTTTGTGAGTTAAGGATGCCTGTCTTCTCTGTTGTTAAGCTGACTTAGTGAGAAAGTTCATGGCCTAGGATCCTGGTCTTTCATCTTAGGTAGATGTGAGTTTACATTTCAGATTCAACACCTGTGGAGGCTAAAGCAACTCCATCTTGTATGCTAATCTGCCATGTTGACTTCTGATTAACCCTAGTTCCAGGAATGCCTCTAAGATTTCTGTTTTATCATTTCCTGTGTAAAAGGATGTATTGACTCTTAAGTCTAAACATCCTTAACAATAAATCCTGCCCTTATGCAGATTAACATAGCATTCTTGCCTTTTGCTATAACTGTCCTACACATTACTCCCCTGTGGTATGTAAGCCCCACGTCTGGAGGGTAATGGTGTGGGGATCCACCATCTCATCTCGCCACCACCTGAGACACCAGCATGGCTTCAGTTCTTAAGTCCCTATTAGGTGTTTCTTTCTGAGAAAGTGGCTATGTCAGTCTCTTTCTTCAACCTCTCCGCTTTCTTGGACTTTGGGGCTAAGTTTGCACAGAGCTGTCCACCACGGAATAATACCTAATAATTCTGGCCAGGCGCATGGCTCATGCCTATAATCCCAGCACTTTGGGAGGCCAAGGTGGGTGGATTGCCTGAGGTCAGGAGTTTGAGACCAGTCTGGCCAACATAGTGAAACCCTGTCTCTACTAAAAACACAAAAAAATTAGCTGGGCGTGGTGGCATGCACTTGTAATCCCAGCTAGTCCAGAGGCTGAGTCAGGGGAGTTGCTTGAACCAGGGAGGTGGAGGTTGCAGTGAGCCTAGATTGGGCCACTGTACTCCAGCCTGGGGCGACACAGCAAGACTCCATCTCAAAAAAATAAAAGAGAAAAAAAACCCTAATAAAAGTGGTAGCACTTTTGCTGGGTTATTCTAAGAATTAAAGACAATGTATGTAAAACACTCTTAGGTACTCAGTAAGTGGTAGCTGTTCCTACTATGACTTTCTAGCCGTAATCCCTATCTCTGAAATACTACAGGGAACCAACAGGTGTTTGTTTGATTTGCTCAAATGTAAACTAGCAGAATATTTAATATTGGCCTGGGACAGCCATCATGGTAAGTGGGACGGAGAAAAAACAAGGGTTTCTGCCAATTGTTAATGCAGTTGTCATGTTGAAACAGTGCCCCTTTGGAAACACGTTACAGTTGTTTAAGGATTAGATCATCCAAGGTGAAAGTTATTGTTACTCAGAAAAAAATGCAAGTGAGGTGAGGGGATCATTAGCTACAAGTGGAAGTTCTCACTAGTTTAGAAAAAATACTCCGTATCAGACTTTTCCCGTGAGTGCAAATAGATTGCCTGTGATGGTTACAATTATGGAGAAAATGGCTTCTTTGTATTTTGCAGCTTTACAGGAGACATGAGAAAAATTGATTTTTGCAGCTATAAAAAAACAAAATCACGGTCTTTGCAGCAACATGGATACAGCTGGTGGCCATTATCTAAAGCAAATTAATGCAGGAACAGAAAACCAAATACTGCATGTTCTCACTTATAAGTGGGAGCTAAACATTGGGTATTCAGGGACATAAAGAAGGCAACAGTAGACACCAGGCACTATTAACAGGAGGGGAGGGAGGAGAGCAAGGATTGAAAAATTAATATTGGGTACTAGACTCATTCACTGCTGGATGATGGGGTCAGTTGTATGCCAAAACCATTGTGCAATATATCCATGTAACGAACCTGCACATGTACTGTAAAATAAAAGTTGAAATTATTAAAAAAGAAAAAGGAAAATTGATTTTGGGTCTTTCTTTCTTTCTTTTTTTTTTTTTGAGATGGAGTTTTGCTCTTGTTGCCCAGGCCGGAGTGCAATGGTGCAATCCCAGCTCACTGTAACCTCTGCCTCCATGGTTCAAGCAATTCTCCTGCCCCAGCCTCCTGAGTAGCTGGGATTACAGGCATATGCCACCACGTCCAGCTAATTTTGTATTTTTAGTAGAGATGGGGTTTCACCATGTTGGCCAGGCTGGTCTTGAACTCCTGACCTCAGGCAGGTGATCCACCTGCCTTGGCCTCCCAAAGTGTTGAGATTACAGGCGTGAGCCACCGTGCCCGGCCTAGTTTTATTTATTTTTTTTCTGAGTGTGTGTGGGGAAAGCTTACTACTCTTTTCAGGATGCTTCTTTTATTTTAGGCTGGATTGCTTGGTCTTTGAGGCCCTACTCTGGGAAATTAAAGGCAATCTCTTTGTATTTCCTACATGGAATTGATAAGGGGCAAAGACCTGTATTTAGGCCTCACCTGGACACACTGTTCACATCATGAAAAGTAGACTCAATATCAGTCCTTGGAAAGATTTGGGGCAAATCTTTTCTGAACTTGCATATGAGCAGGCTATCTGAGGCTATTTTTACTGTGTCCCACATCTGGAAGAGAACGGGGCACAGTGGAATCCTGAGGGTTTAATTGTGACCCCAAACTGACCCTGCCCATATTTAAATTAAGTCCACTTATTTTTTTGTTTAAGTTGGCTCAGTACTATTTTTGCCCAAAAATCCAGGTGCTTTCCGGAGTACCAGTTGTTTTACTCCGTGTTTGCCCATATTAGTCTTTTTAGGAAAGAGAGCATGTGGGGACTCAGACCAGGATGGACTGTTGAGTTATCTTTGGCCATGAACCCTGCCTCCCATTTGCACTTTGGGACAAGGGCTCTGGGACAAAGTAGGTTCACACAGACAACTCAGCTGGCTCCTTTCTGAAGAGCTGAGATGCTAAAGATTTTTGCTATCTGAACTGTTGCAAATGGTTTCTTTTCTCTCTTATCCTCTCTGTAGTTGACACAGATACAAAGTCCCTCTGTGGTTGAGGGTCGATGGATGCTAATTTTCTCACTAATTAGTGAGTATCTGCCAGGGTCATTACATATGGCTGTGTAGGTTGAGCATGGCATAACTCCAAGGGATGCTATTCACATAACTACAATGTGTTTGGTGCCCCTGGAGTTGAGCACAACTGTGCCTAGAAGCCATTGTGTCTGCTTTAAATGTAGAGTAGCAGGGGTTTGCAATTCTATTTCTTATGGTAATTGCACTTAAGATGTTGGCTTTTTCTGGCAGAAAATGGTGCTTCCCATTTTTTAGTTTTTGCAGAACAGGAGCAGTCAGGGGTCCTTGCTCTAAGAATTCTAAGGGTTGTATGATATCTTTCCTTCACAGCTGGTTCCCAGAAACCTTGATCCATCAGCAACAATTTGGTCCTGGCTCAGGGCCAAGCTGCTGAGATTCTACAAGGTTCCTCACAGCCCCCTCTCAATGAATCAATCCTTTGGAGGACTAAGATGATAAGACACCTAAACTATTTTTTTTGGCTGAGTAGGGTGGGGGATAAGGCAAACTTTGAGATCCATGATCAGAGCTGGCTCCAGGCAAGGCTGAATTGAAACTGGTTTGCTTCCCACACCTCTCCATCCACTGTTTCAAATAGGGTTCTTTTGGCTAGAAGAGACCGAAATCCCGACTCTAAGTGGCTTAAATAAAAATAAAGAGGATTTATTGGCTCACATTACTGAAAAGTATTTGTTGGCTTCAAGTGCTCAAATGATATCATTAGAACCTAGTCACTTTCTCTCTTCTCCTCCTCTGCCCTCTTTTCCATCTCTCAGTTCTACTTTCCTATGCATTGGCCTTATTCCCAGGCAAGCCTTCTGCATCTGGTGGTTTCCAGCACCTCCAGGCTTATGTCCTGCAATTTCAGTAATACTAGAGGAAAGATAATTTCTCTTGGTAATCCCAGAGGAAAGGAGCTCAAAAGCTCTAAAAAAGACATCCTAATTCACACCAAACAAAAGGTACAACAAAAATATATGCCAACACCAAAGGATTGTGTCTCATGGTCTGGCTTGGTTTGTGGTTCATCACTGAATCAATTGCTATGGCCAAGGGAATGGAATCCTATGATTGGCCAGGTCTGAGTCATGTGTCCATGTGGTGGTTAGGGAATGTCTATCCTAAACCAAATAGACTCTGAGAGATGGAGGGTTAGTTGCTAAAGAAAAATCAAGATGCTGTCACCAGAAGAAGGAGGAATGTATATATTGACAACAAAACCAGAGTCATAAGGTCAGGCCTTTTCGTCTTTTTTTCCTGAATCTATCATACAGGGTCAGTGGATTGGGCTTTTCACTGTGGACTCTACTTACATATGCCCTTCCTCAGATATATTTCCCTGTTTAGGGTTAACCGCTGCCATTCATTAAGACTGCTTTTACCAAAAGTCTAAAGGCCTTGTTAAATATCAATAAACATGTCTCTGCCCTTAACTTACTTGATCTTCCCATTACATTTCATACTGTTGACATCCATCTCCAATTAATGTTGTCTCCTTTGTTGACTTTTATGATGCTGGTATCCTTGTTCTCTTATTTTCCCTGATTTCCATAGATCTCTTTCCCTGATTTTCATAGATCTCTTTCAATGGCAGCACACTAGGTTAATCTACAAATTTATTAAACCACTAAATTTTTTTCCAGTCTTATCCCCGTGAGAGTCTTTAGATGTAGCATTTCTCCATCTCTACAGACACTTCATTGAAGCCCCATTATCTTTCATCTTTGATGTTGCTATCCCTTCTAATGGCTCTCTTTGCTTTTATTTTTATGCTTCCTTAAATCTTTCCTCCCAACTACTTCAGATCCTCTCAGTTTCCTCTGTTCCCTACTTTTCTAAAGATAGTAATACCAGGTCCTCTATTAATTGACTCTAGATCTCCTCTCTAGTTTCATTACTTCCTTGGTTTCCTCTGGATCTGTCACATTAAACATCTTATAGAGCCCATTATACATATTGCTTCAATCCTACATGTCTTTGCACATGATGTGTACTTTGCTTTTCTCCCACTTATCTACCTGGGGATCTCCTTTGGTCTTTCAAAACCATTTTCAGGCATCATGTCCTCTTGAAAAATTTTCTAACACCTTTACCATTCCACTCTGGGCAGAATGAAAAACTTTCTAGTTTCAAGTTGTACATATGTTATTGCATATAATGTCCTATGTTTTAATTCCTTATTTACATATATGACTTTTTTAAAAAACATGAGATTGAATACTTTTGGGTAGGACTTGCCATAGGCTCCACCACTCAATACTGACACATTAAAAAAAAAGCTTCTTCATACAGTTTCTCTTATCTTCTTAGCTACCAATGGCATTTGAGTTTTCATCCAAACTCCGATTAAACTATTAGTATGTAAGCTCCTTGAGGGTAGTAACCTTTGTCTTATTTGCTATGCTTACCAAATAGTAGTTACTCAATGAATAAGTAGATGAATGAGTGGGTAGAAAAGTCCGTCGGATTGCTCAGAAACACCTTACCTTTCATTATAGTCTTTTGTCAATTTAGCCACTTTGAGCACCATGATGGAGGTTAGATGGGTTTCCTGTGGGCATCTCATTTCTAAGAGGTAAAGCTTTGAACTAGATATGGGTTTTTGAATGAGTCAGGCTAAAGCTCCTTCTTTCACAACACTTGGCCTCAACCACAGACTGGAAGATTTTGCTTTTAATTCCTTGGCCAGTAACATGTAAAGATTTTCAGCATTGTGTATTAGTAGCCCTTTATATATAAACTTCAAGAAAACTGATCCAAGAAGACTAAAGAGCAAGTTCTAGAAGCCCTGTGGGCCGGGAGTGCCTTTGTAAAATACCTTTTCGCACTACTGAGAAGAATGTGAGAGGAAAAAGAATAAAAGAAAAAATAAGAAAAAATTTTCTCTTTCTCCTTCTAGCATCCTTTTGCTCCAATTTCCTAAGGCCTTTCTGGCCTTGTCCCATGGCTTCTAGGTTTCATTCTTTTGTTTTAACACAGACATTGAATCAGTGTTTTTTATTGTTAGCCTTCGTAACTGTTCTCTGAAGGTAGAGAGAGTATATAAATCATAAACACAAAGGAAACCTTCTGTGAGGGAACCTTGGTATTTTGGGGAGGCTGCTGAACATCTAAGCCACCTTCTGTTTGGTGAGTCTGGTAGGAGGTGAGGGTTCCACCTTAAACTGTGGAAGTTGAAAAAGGCCAAATCCTTTAGACCGCTGACCACTAGGACACAACCTGAGTTCCTGAGCTTAGTCTGTCAGACCATCCCCGCCAGAACTTTGTGTCTGGAGTGAATGTCACAAAGAAGAAGGGACAGTTTCGGGTTCACACCAGTGCCAGCAGTGGTAGCAATGAGTGTCCCTCACAGTTAAAATGTCTCCCTAACCAGGCTAACTGCAGCCTTGACCTCCCTGGGCTTAGGTAATCCTCCCAAATAGCTGGGACTTCAGCTTCCTGAATAGCTGGGACTACAGGAATGTGCCACCATGCCCGGCTAATTTTTTGTATTTTTTGTAGAGATGCGGTTTTGCCATGTTGCCCAGGCTGGTCTTGAACTCCTGGGCTCAAGTGATCCACCAGTCTCAGCCTCCCAAAGTGTTAGGATTATAGGTGTGAGCCACTGCACTTGGTGATTTTGTTCTTACTCTTTTCCTCCTCCTTCTCCTCCTTGTCATTCTGTAGCCATCAATACCACTTCAGCTCCATTTCAGTTCAAGCTAGTGGATTACACTAGATACTTATATCTGAATCATGAATAATCAGCTTTCCTCCACATGGGATTGGCAAGTGTGACAAATACTGGTAATCAGTTTGCACAGAATGCAAACATGCCTAATATGATCCTCAGAGAATATAGCTCCATGACAACAGGACGCTTGAGACTTTAGACAAATAAGGGGATATAAATATACTTAAAACCATTTTTTCCGTGCAGTACAGATAATAAGCAGACTTCAGATCTAATAGCAATCCACATAACTCAGTTTTAGAAGTCAATAAAATGTACTTAATAATGAGGTATCTTAAGCATTATGTGTTTTCTAAGATATAAACAAGTTTTACCCGTTTTCCCCCTCTTTGGAGTAGGTGGTAAAGATAGACATTTTCAGTTCCATGTGTCAAGAATAGAAAGGCCTTTTTTGGTATACGTTTTGTTACAACTTAATTTCTCTATAAACAATGTGAAACGTGTCTTAGTACAAATAGTTTTCAGAGCAGTTATAATGGGGCATATTTAAAGATAAAGAATGTTTTTGACTCACAATCCATTTGCTCCCTGCCCTTTTTCTATCTTTTATTCCTACCCCACCAGGCTGCATTCCTGCCACAGTGCAAGGAGCCTTTAAAATGACTTATTTGCTATGTCTGCATAGTGTTCAACCTGACTCTATTGGGGCCATGGTAATTTAATTTCTAATCAAAATTCTGTCTCTGACTAAAATAGCGGCTACCATTTATTGAGGATCAATTATATGGTAGTTACTGGACAAGGATATATTCTCTTGAATCCTCAAATACCCATGCAAGGTAAGGTTAGTGTCCTAGCTACATATGGAAATAAAATTTGCCTACAATCAGAGTTAGGATTTGAACCCATGTTTGTCACACCGAGAAGCCTGTGCCTGTTCACTTCTCCATACTTCTACCTACTTGCTTGATGTCTTCAGGAGACTTTGTGACAACAGAACAAGTTCCTTTTAACTAGTACTTAAATTAATCATTTTGTTGTTTTAAAACAGACTTAAAACTTAAAAAAAAAAAAAAGAAAACTTATAGCACCCAGGAAACTACAGAAATCAGGAGAAAATAACTCTTTGGAGTCTAATATTCCTACTTTCCCCTATTGGGTACAAAGTAGCAAAGAAATAAAAGCAGCAAAGCACTGGAATTTAGAATGTCTAGGCCTGGCGCAGTGGCTCACGCCTGTAATCCCAGCACTTAGGAGGCTGAGGTGGGTGGATCACCTGAGGTCAGGAGTTTGAGACCAGCCTGGCCAACATGGAGAAACCTTGCCTCTACTAAAAATACAAAAATTAGTCGGGCGTGGTGGCGGGAGCCTGTAATCCCAGCTACCTAGGAGGCTGAGGCAGGAGAATCGCTGGAACTCAGGGGGCAGAGGCTGCAGTGAACTGAGATTGCACCACTGCACTCCAGCCTGGGCGACAGAGCAAGACTGTCTCAAAAGAAAAAAAAGAGAGAATGCCTAGTCCCTTGGCCAAGAAAATAGCTGTGAAAAGCAAACAGACTTTGAATGATTTCTGATGAATCAGTGCCACTATACACTGTTGATAACAATAGCATTAAAAACAACCTGTGTTTTTGAGACACTTTGTACTTTGCAGAAGACTTCGGAAGTCTTAAAGTGGTACCTTTAAGATGCTCCCAGAGTGAACAGCGCCACATTTGAAGGTGGCAGACCCAAGCAACAGGGAAAGCATTTAACAACAATCCTGAATTCTTTCCTGACTCCCGTCCTATTCCAACTGCTTGGTTGCCAAAGCCAGCTTTGCCTCTAGGTTAGTGCTGTCAGAAGCTTTCCAGTATCCTCATGAGAACACCCAAAGCCCGCCCTGACTTTGCTGCCCGCGATTACAGATCTTTAGTGTGGCACGGTCTCTCATCCATTCCTATAACTCAGCATGCTTTCTGGTTTGGGTCACTGCCCAGCTTGCACCCAGAAGAGGGAGTTCTCCCTTCTGATATCCTATTTAATTTTTCCAGGGAATTCACTCATTTATGACTTGGTAAGCTTTGAACATTACCTCTTCATCATCCCAAATCAAATTAGATAAATCATCCAAGAACCAAAAACTTCTTATCTTAATCAGTTGGCATAGTTAACTGAGGTGGGCTCAACTCATAAAAATAGGTTCTGGATAGAAGTTTCCCATGACTCAACCGCTACTCCCCACCCAAGGTAAACACATATTTTATGACCCTGAACAACAACAACAAAAAATTTCCCTTTTTCCTTGGAGCAGAAGTGGATTTAGAGAAACACGAATGAAATTGGAGACTATTATTCTAAGATGGACCTTTCTACTTTAGAGAAGGGAGTCAGTGATTGACTTTAGAGAGGGGGAGCTGCATGGTAGAGAAGGGGTAAAGTTTCTTAGGATCCTGCCTAAGGGGTCCTAAGGGTGAAGTTTCTTAGGATCCTTGGCTAGGAATGAAGCCCATTTGCCTTGGAGTGTGGGTGGGAGAGAGAAGACTGCTGGAGCCCTGAGGTCTTAGAAGCAGACTGGAGGCAAGACTGAAGTGGAGGGAAGCCAGAGTGGGTGTCCCCAGGCCTCTGCAGCAGCCTGTAGCATCCTAGAGCGTGAAAGGTTGTCATGAGCCTCCCATCTGCATGCACCACTACCCATAAGCCAGAGAGACCCAAGCAAGGCATTTTCCTCTGCTTTACCTCTAAGCATAATCCACCACAACTACCAATAATAAAAAGCAGGTAACATTTATGGAGCACACTTACTCTGTGCCGGATACTTTTTGAAGTGCTTTATATGGATGATCTCATCTTCACCATCTGTGGTTGATAAAACTATCACCCCCATTTGCCAGATGAAGAAACATAACGGTTATGTAAATTGCCCTAGGTCACATAACTAGTACAGCAGGATATAAACTACAGAAAAGCATGTATGCACATGAAGCTCTGTTTTCCTTGTCCTTGATATCTAAAAATTGGGACTGTTTTGAATATTAGTCTTACTCTAGCTGAATGGTCATAAATGCAATCTGGAAGGTTATAGAGAATAGGCTTTACATTGCACTCAAGTGCTTATTGTGATCCACATGGAGTCATTCCCCACCCCACCCAAGAAAAACAGGAATAGTGATGGCTTCTCTACTCTGTTCAGCTCATTCTATTTAGTCCCTCACATACGATAGATTTTCCTTCTGAACTCTTGGGGCTGCCCGTGCCATTGTTCTCACTGTTGCTGAGCAGCTTCTGCCCTCCATGGACTCCTTCATTTCTTTCCCTCCCGATTCCTCCATCTCTGCTACACACCCACTCCTTTTTCTTCAAGGTCCAGCACATGTAAACATTTAGATTTTTTTGCACTGTCAAAAGTAACCAGCTTTGCAGTATTATGACAAAAAGGTTTCTAGCCCTTTCTTTGCTTGTAGTCACATTACAAATGTTCTCTTTAGTACAACTAGTTTAAAAGGGCACAGAGCAAGAAGACATTGAGCAATTCCAACACACACACACACACACATACACAATCATACAAATAACTGAGAGGGAAATTACAAAAACGAAATGTAGTTGTCTTGGTATCTGTGTGGGATTGGTTCCAGGACCCTTTGTGGATACTGAAATCCACAGATGTTCAAGTCCCTTATATAAAGTGATGTAGTATATACATATAATCTATGCATATCCTCTTATATAGAGGCATCCCCCAGAGATATTGCAGGCTTGATTCTAGACCACTGTAATACAAATATCACAGTAAGTGAGTCACACAAATTTTTGGTTTCCCAGTGCATATAAAAGTTACTTATATGCTATACTGTAGTCTATTAAGTGTGCAATAGCATAATGTCTAAAAAAGTGCATACCTTAATTAAAAAATACTGCTAAAAATACAATCATCTGAGCCTTCAGTGAGTCATAATCTTTTTGCCTCAGTGTTGATGGCTGCTGACTGATCAGAGTGTGGCTGCTAAAGATTGGGGTGGCTGTGGCAATTTCTTAAAATAAGACAGTAATGAAGATTACTGTATTGATTCACTCTTAACTTTCATGAAAGTTTCTTGGCCAGGCGTGGTGGCTCACTCCTGTAATCCCAGCACTTTGGGAGGCTGAGGTGGGCGGATCACCTGAGGTCAGGAGTTCAAGAGCAGCCTGATCAACATGGAGAAACCCCATCTCTACTAAAAATACAAAATTAGCTGGGTGTGGTGGTGCATGCCTGTAATCAAGCTACTTGGGAGGCTGAGGCAGGAGAATTGCTTGAACCTGAGAGGTAGAGGTTGTGATGAGCCGAGATCGTGCCATTGCACTCCAGCCTGGGCAACAAGAGCAAAACTCCATCAAAAAAAAAAAAAAAAGTTTCTCTGCAGCATATGATGCTATTTGATAGATTTTTCCCACAGAACTTCTTTCAAAATTGGAGTCAGTCCTCTCTAATGCTGCCACTGCATTATCACCTAAGTTTATGTAATATTCTAGATCCTTTGTCAGTTCAACAATGTTCACAGCATTTTACCAGGAGTAGAATCCATCCCAGGAAAACCATTAAGAAGTTTTTTTTTCCTCATTAATGAAAAGTAACTTCTCATCTGCTCAAGTTTTATCATGAGATTGCAGAAATTCAGTCACATTTTTATGCTCTACTTCTAACTCTAGTCCTCTTGCTAATTCCACCCCATCGGCAGTTACTTCCTCCACTGAAGTCTTGAATCCTCATAGTCATCCATGAGGACTGGAGTCACCTTCTTCCAAACTTCTGTTAATGCTGCTATTTTGACCTCCCATGAATCATGAATGTTCTTAATGGCATCTAGAATGGTAAATCCTTTCCAGAAGGCATTCAATTTACTTTGCCCAGATCCATCAGAGGAATCATTATCTATGGCAGCTGCAGCCTTATGAAGTATATTTCTTAAATAACAGGACTTGAAAGTTTAAGTTACTCTTTGATCCTTAGGCTGCAGAATGGATATTGTGTTAGGCATGAAAATAAGATTAATCTCCTTGTACATCTCCATCAGAGCTCATGTGTGATGAGGTGCATTGTCAATGAGCAGTAATATTTTGAAAAAAATATTCTGAGCTGTAGGTCTCAACAGTGAGCTTAAAATATTCAGTAAATTATGCTGTAAAAAGATATGCTTCATCCAGGCTTTGTTGTTCCATGTATAGAGCACCAGGCAGAGTAGATTTAGCATGATTCTTTTTTTTTTTTTTTTTTTTTGAGATGGAGTCTCACTCTGTCGCCTAGGCTGGAGTACTGTGGTATGATCCTGGTTCACTGCAACCTCCACCTCCCAGGTTCAAATGATTCCCATGCTTCAGCCTCCCGAGTAGCTGGGATTACAGGCACTTGCCACCACGCCGGGCTAATTTTTGTATTTTTAGCATAAACGGGTTTTCTCCATGTTGACCAGGCTGATCTTGAACTCCTGATCTCAAGTAACCTGTCTGCCTCAGCCTCCCAAAGTGCTGGGATTACAGGCGTGAGAGACCACACTTAGATTATTTGGCATGATTCTTAAGGGCCCTAGGATTTTTGGAATGGAAAATCAGCATTGGCTTTAACTTAAAGTCCCCAGTTGCCTTAGCCCCCAACAAGAGAGCCATCCTGTTTTTCGAAGCTTTGAAGCCAGGCATTGACTTCTCCTCTTTAACTATGAAAATCCCAGATGCCTATTCTCCCAATATAAGGCTGTTTTGTCTACACTGAAAGTTTGTTGTTTAGTGTAGCCATCTTCATCAACGATTTTAGCTGGATCTTCTAGGTAACTTGCTGCAGCTTCCACATCAGCACTTGCTGCTTCACTTTGCGTTTTTGTTATGGAGAAAGCCTTTTTCCTTAAACCTCAGGATTCCACTTCTGCTAACTACCAACCTTTCTTTTGTGGATTCCTCACCTCTCTCAACTTTCACAGAATTGAAGAGAGTTAGGGCCTTGCTCTGGAATAGGCTTTGGCTTAAGGGAATATCGTGGCTTGTTTGATCTTCTATCTAGACCACTAAAATTTTATCCATATCAGCAATAACGCTGTTTCACTTTCTTATCATTTTTCTGTTCACTGGAGGAGCACTTTTAATTTCTTCAAGGACTTTTCCTTTACATTCACAACTTGGCTAATTGTTTGGTGCAAGAGTCCTAGCTTTCAGATTATACTGGCTTTGGACATGCCTTACTTACTAAGCATAATTATTTCTAGCTTTTGATTTCCAGTGAGAGACATATGGCTCTTCCTTTTACCTGAACATTCAGAGGCCATTGTAGGGTTATTAATTAGCCTAATTTCAATATCACTGTGTCTCAGGGAACAGGGAGGCCCAAGAAGAGGGAGAGATATGGGGAACAGCTGATCAGTGGAGCAGTCAGAACACAAAACATTTATCAATTAAGTTTACTGTCTTACATGAGAGTGGTTCATGGCACCCCAAAACAATTAAAATAGTAACGTCAAAGATCATTGAAGACAGATCACAGTAACAGACATAATAATAATGAAAAAGTTTGAACTATTGCAAGAATTACCAAAATGTGACACCAAGACATGAAGTGAGTGCATGCTGTTGGAAAAATGGTGCTGATAAGCTTGCTAAATGCAGGGTTGCCACAAACCTTCAATTTTTTTTTTTTTCTAAAGAGGAGTGTATGCAAAGCACAATAATATGAAGTATGCTTGCTGTATTAGTCAAGATTCTTTAGAGGGACAGAATTAATAGGATATATATATGTATATATATGTGTATATATGTGTATATATGTATACATATATATGTATATATAGTGTATATATGTATATCTATATATATGTATGTATATATATATAAAGGGGAGTTTTTAAGTAGTATTAACTCTCACAATCACAAGGTCCTACAATAGGCCAGCTGCAAGCTGAGGAGTAGGAAAGCCAGTCCCAGTCCCAAAGCTGAAGAACTTGAAGTCTGATGTTTGAGGGCAGGATGCAGCCAGCACAGGAGAAAGATGTAGGCTGGGAGGCTAAGCCAGTCTAGCCTTTTCATGTTTATTTTCTGCCTGCTTTATATTCTAGCCATGGTGGCAGCTGATTAGATGGTGCCCACCCACATTAAGGGTGGGTCTACCTTTCCCAGCCCAGTGACTCAAATGTGAACCTCTTTTGGCAACACCCTCACAGACACACCCAGGATCAATACTTTGCATCCTTCCATCCAATCAAGTTGACACTCAGTATTAACCATCACACTTGTGCCTTAAATAATCTCTAGGGCCTGTAATCCCAGCACTTTGGGAGGCCGAGGCGGGCAGATTGCCTGAGGTCAGGAGTTTAAGACCAGTCTGGCCAACATGGTGAAACTCCATTTCTACTAAAAATAAAAAAACAATTAGCTGGGCATGGTGGCGTGCAGCTGTAATCCCAGCTATTTGGGAGGCTGAGGCAGGGGAATTGCTTGAACGAGGGAGGTGGAGGTTGCAGTGAGCCAAGATCACGCCACTACACTCCAGCCTGGGCAATAGAGTGAGACTCTGTCTCAAAAAAAAATCTCTAGGTTAGATATAATACCTAATACAATGTAAATGCTATGTAAATAGCTGTTGTTCTGTATTGTTTAGAAAATAATGACACAAAAAAGTCTGTAATTGTTCAGTACAGGTGCAAGCATCTTTTTTTTTTTGAGATGGAGACGTCCTTTGTCGCCCAGGCTGGAGTGTAGTGGCACGATCTCGGCTCACTGCAACCTCTGCTTCCTGGGTTCCAGCGATTCTCCTGCCTCAGCCTCCTGAGTAGCTGGGATTACAGGCGTGTACCACCATACCAGGCTGATTTTTGTATTTTTAGTAGAGACGGGGTTTCACCATGTTGGCCAGGCTGGTCTCGAACTCCTGACCTCAGGTGATCCACCTGCCTCGGCCTCCCAAAGTGCTGGGATTACAGGCATGAGCAACTGTGCCTGGCCACAACCACCCATTTCGTTAAAGAAATTTTTGATCCATGCTTGGTTGAATCCACAGATGCAGAATACATGGACTGGAGGGCCTGGTGTACTCATGATGCTAGTAGGATTTTAGGTGGCGTTTTTTCTTCTTTCAAAATATCCTTGATATTGTTGTATTATTTCATTGATAAAATACTAAGTATATTAAATCTATACACGTTTATTTGATTCATACTGGCCAGCTTTATTATATTCTATGTTATCCATTTCTTCAAGTCTCTTCTGTCCCAGGATTTTCCCAGATGTCTGTGCAAATGGAAAACTAGGTTGATTATGTTAAGTATCAATGACTTTCAAATACAGTAAAGATGAATTGGGGATTTAAAAAATACATATTTCCATTTAAAGTCATTTTGAAACCAACCCAATTGCCCCATGGACTGTTCTATTTGATAAACATAGAAATTGACCCTTCTGGTCTTAAAAAGCCTGAAACTTATATTTGTTTTATCTGAGTTTATTCCTCAGGAAATGACCTTTAGTCCTCTCAGAAAAGTATGAAAGAACTGAAACCAGATCACCACACCAGATGCCGACCCCTAATTCCCCAAGATTGCTTCCTTGCCTCTCCCAGGTTCCTGTTTTCTTACACATTTTTCTCTCTCTTGCCTGCCAAATAAACACCTGGTTTTAGTCAGGGAGATGGATTTGAGACTGAGCTCCCATCTCCTTGGCTGCAGCACCTGATTAAAGCCTTCTTCCTTGGCAATACTCGGCATCATAGTGATTGGCTTTCTGTGCAGCGAGCAGCAGGACCAAGACTGAACCCCTGGTGTTTCAGTAACAACTTCTTCTACTCAGTATGAACACAGTAACCGGAAAAGATTTTCTCTGCTTTTACTGAAAGAATATTAAAATATTTCCTATATTTATAAATTAGATACTAGAAGACTTGAATGTGGAGAGGGAAGAAAAGAGTGGCCTGAATGCCAGACCCTACCACCCTGCACCAAACACATTCTGGTATTAATGGAAAATCACTAAGATGGCCACAATTTCTTAGTATAGAATTTTTCTCTTACTCATCATATAAAATACAACTGTAAACATAGGGTTTACAGGTCCCCTTGCTTGGAGATTCTGTCTTAATGGGCCTTGTATAGGCCCCAGAAATGATATTTTTGACAGGTACACTCCAGGTGATTCTTATGTCAGGGAACATTAGTAAATACTAATGTGACAAAAATAGCTACTATTTACTTGGTACTATTTTGTTCTAGGTATGATAAGTATTTTACAAGAATTATTTCATTTAAGCCTTATAACAATCCTCTTGATTTGAAATTATAAATTATTTTTGCATTTAAAATTGACATGACAGTTTCAACTCGTCTTGCACAAAAGCATTTATTTGGTTATTATAGTAGAAGTTAGGGCAATTGTTTATAAGGTAGGGAAGTCCTTCATAATGCTGGTATTTTAACTCCAATTTATGCCTAACCCACTCTTCTTTACCCTTCCTTGACTTTTTGCAGAATGGCCTTCAGATTGGTGGTTTCTGAATAATTTCTAGTTCTCAGAGACTTTAATGATTTCATCCTAATAAATGTATCCCATGTCCAAACCAATGGGACAAAAATTTCCCACTTAAAAAGGTCTTAAGAGTTATTGGAGAATGGAAAACCAGCCCTTGCTTTCCTGACCCTTTGTATGTATGGGGAAAGTAGTCATTTAAAAAAATCTGATTATGGGTATGCATCTAGTTATGTATGACTGTACTAATAGCACTGGATCTGCCCAACTCTGCCACTGGCTTGCTGTGTGACTCCTGACACTCTTTGGTTTCTGCCCTGTCTACCTCCTAGGATGGTGAAATCAAACAAAAAAAAGGCTGAGAAAGAGTAGACAGAAGAAAGGAAGTGTATTATTACTGTTCGTAGAATTTTCTTTGACCATATACGGTCTTCCCAACATATCCGTGGGCTGCACATCCATGAATCCAACCAACTGTAGATCAGAAATATTTTTTGGGGAAAAAAAAACTGGATGGTTGCATCTGTCCTGAATAAGTGTAGGCTTTTTTCTTGTCATTCACTAACTAGTACAGTATAACAACTATTTACATAACATATACATTGTATTAGGTATTATAAGCAACCTAGAAATGATTTAAGGTATATAGGAGGGTGTGCATAGGTTATATGCAAATACTATGCCATTTTATATCAGGGACTTGAGCATCTGTGGATTTTGTTATCTCCTGGGGGTCCTGGAACAAATCCCCTATGGATTCTGAGGGATGACTGTATTAACAAAAGGAAGTGAATTTTGTAACAAAGTATGCTATGTTCAGAGAATTGGTTGAGCATACAGTAGGATGATAATCAGACAGTTGAAACAGTGGGAGTGAGCTGTCATGGGGTAGGATGTGTAGTCCTCACATTTCATTGAGTATTTAGTACAGCAGAACAAATAAGGCATCACTTATCTTGAAGAGCTCACAATTAATAGAGAGGGCAGAGAGAAGGAAGAGATAGGAGAATAAACAATGCTATTAAGCCACAGGGCAAGGAGGGAATCTAGAGAGGGGAGAATCTAAGTACTGCCAAAAGTACTCTTGTGAGGGAGCAGATGTTGGAACTGAGTTCCATCTCAGTTCCTGAGATCATTCCAGAATCACATTTTCTGAGAGGGTTTTAACAAAATATTTTAAAGGACCAGTGTGAGCCACATAAAGAATGAAAGATAATCGAGGGCCTATAGTTAGTAATAAACCCTAGTAGCTGCAATCTACTGAATGCTTCCTTTGTGTCAGGAACTTTGCCAATCATTTAACCTGCATCATTCAATCTAATTCTTTGTATAATCCAGTGAAGTCTGGGTTATTGACCTATTATATAGATGAGGAAACTGAGGCTCAGAGAGATTAAGTGACATGTCCAAGGTCTTATAGCTAAGTTTTATATGATATTCAAAGGAATTCATTCTTCAGAAGTAATATGATTAGAGATTTTAAAAGAAATACATGCTCATGACCAAGCACAGTGGCTCACACTTGTAATCCCAGCACTTTTTTTTTTTTTTTTTTTTTTTGAGACAGAGTCTCGCTCTGTCGCCCAGGCTGGAGTACAGTGGCATGATCTTGGCTCACTGCAACCTCTTCCTCCTGGGTTCAAGCGATTCTTCTGCCTCAGCCTCCCAAGTAGCTGGGACTACAGGCATGCACCACCATGCCCGGCCAATTTTTGTATTTTTACAAATATAAAATTATGGAGTTTCACCATATTGGTCAGGCTGGTCTCGAACTCCTGACCTTGTGATCCACCTGCCTCGGCCTCGCAAAGTGCTGGGATTACAGGCGTGAGCCACCACACCCAGCCAATCCCAGCACTTTGGGGAGGCCAAGGCAGGTGGATCACCTAAGATCAGGAGTTTAAGACCAGCCTGGGCAACATGGTGAAACCCCATCTCTACTAAAAAAAAAAAGAAATACAAAAATTAGCTGGGCATTGTGGTGGGCACCTGTAATCCTAGCTACTCAGGAGGCTAAGGCAGGGAAAATTGCATGAACCTGGGAGGTGGAGGTTGCAGCAAGCCAAGATTGCACCACTGCACTCCAGCCTGGGCGACAGAGGGAGACTCCGTCTCAAAAAAAAAAAAAAAAAAGCGATATTCAAGTGTCAGAGGTAGGAATACCAGTTAGGAGGTTATTGCAGTTACTCAGATGAGAACTGAGGACCTAAGGTAGGGCTGTGTGAATGGTGACAATTGAAGAGACTAGGAGATATGATGGACATGTTTTTGAACTGGATGGAGTAGCAGAGGGAGTACCTGAATGTTTCTCAAGTGTCTGACCTGGGCAAGAGATGGATGGTGATGCCATTCACAGAGAAGAGTATCTGAGCTGACTTCTTTTGAGGGGGATGGGCATGTATTCATTTCTGGATATGAGGAGTTTGTAGAGCCTGTGGGGTATCTGAGTGGAGAGACCTTGAAGGCTGCTGATATATGAGTTCTGGAGCTTAGGGCAGAGATATGGTGGGGGGAGATAAAGACTGGGATTTGTCAGCACATTAATATTTACTAAAGTTTTGGGAATAGATAAGATCACTCAGAGTTTTGGTCTATCCCAGTGGTAAAAGGATGGGTAGGAGAAGAAGATCTCGTTGGGACCAACTAATCAGGAGCACCTAGAGAAGTAGCAGGAGACCCAGCAAGAGGACTCTGAGGGAAGACAAAGGAAGAGAGAAGATGCTCAACAGGCTGAATGTTTAAAGGATACAAAATTGCAGCTAGACAGGAGAAATGAGAAATAAGTTCTAGTGTTCTATACCACCGTAGGGTGACTATAGTTAACAATAATATATAGTTTCAAATAGGAGGATATTAAACATTCACAACACAAAAAATAACAAATATTTGAGATGATGTATATGATAATGACACTAATCTGATCACTACATTATATGTATCAAAACATCACTCTGTACCCTATGAATGTGTACAATTATTTGTCAGTTAAAATACACTTTAAAAATTCCTCTTAAATAAAAGATAAGGGCCAACGAGTCCTTATAACATTTCGATTTGCAGTCACAAAGACCTCAGGTGAATCCCGCTGGAGCGAGATACCTTTTTGCACCATCCCCTATACATGACTCTTTAGGTTCATCCATAAACCAACTGGGAGGCAGTAGGGTGTGGTGCAAGATGTGAGTTCTAGTCTTGATTCTACCACAAGCTGTCTGTGAGACATTGAAAGAGTCATTTAACTTCTCTGGGCCTTAGTTTGCTCATGTTGCCTCATGTCAGTCAGTCAACAATTAGGATTTCATAAGTAGTTGTTTCTTGTTCTGCAGTTGATCTTGGTTAGCTTTTAAATCAGGCAAATGACACACACATCCAATAGCTTCTTTATTCTTATTCAGCTGGCTTTAGAAAATGCATTTGGTGAAAACTATGCTTCACTTTACTTGGGAGAGGGATGGGAAATTGCTTTGTTAAGGTTACATGAAGATGGATTCCTATGGTACATGTCCAAAAAGATAGGTTTTCAAGCCCAGGTATATCCCCCAGTTAACTCAGAAACACTTCTCAAATATGGACTCAGATTCCCAAGCCTTAGAATCTTATATGGTGAGCCCAGTGTGTAATAGAACCTTGCAGTCATTGAGCAGCTACTTTTTGCAAACATGCTGATGCGAGCAAACACATACGAGATATGATTGAGGAAGATGGCTGCTGAAAGCAGTGCCTACAATTCTTGTGATGTCTAAGCTCTCAATGGTAAGTCACTCTTTTCCATCTTTGTTCCTCCTTTCTCCTCAAATTATGATCAAAACAAATTTTGCTCACACTTCTTTGGATGGCTTTATGCCTTCTAGCCTCTTTATTCCTTTTGCCTAGACCTCCTTTCTTCACATATTAAAGTCATACTTGCTTCTCAAGTTCCAACTCAAATGCTGCTCTTCCACTAAGCATTCATTCATTAAACTAGTATTTATTGTGTGTCTAATATGTGCAAGGCTCTCTGCTAGGCCATTTCCAGTTCACTTCATCAACCAATCCTGAGATCATTATGAAAATGGAATAATACTATTAACAATCATAACAGCCAACACATGTGGCACTTACTGTTTTGTGCTTTATATTAATATATGTTGTAATGTTTTCTTGAGAAGAAAGTGGTACAGAATTACAGCCTGGTACAAGTTCTTTATCTTGTTACTTGTTGATACTCTGCATAGCACGGCTCTAGCCACACCAGCTTCTTCTTTCTGTTTCTCAAAAAATGTCAAGGGCCTTCTTTTCTCATCCCATCCCATTTGTACTTATTGGCAGAGGGCTGCCAGGGAAGCTCCATCTCAGCTTCCAAATGTCACCCTCTCTATGCCTTCTTTGCATACCCTCTCTAGAGTATCTTGATTCCCCCCAATTATTCTGTCACATCACCATTTTTATTACCTTCATAGCATCTGTCACTATAATTACCTTGTTTATTTGTACACTTGTTTATTGTCCTTCTTATTCATTGCTGTATCCATAGCATTTAGCACAAGGCCTGGCACTAGTAGTCATTCAAACATTTATTGAATAAATAAATGAGAGATGAAGGGAAGCACAAATAAGTATAGCTTTGGATCAGTATCTTGTGAATGCTGTGAATGTCAAGGAAAACCACTCACATCTTCAGTGACTCACTGTAAGGTATCAAAACTTCAGTTTGCCTTTGAGGGTTGCTGTGCTTCCACCCCCAGTGAAGTCTTGCTGAGAAGAGCTTTATAACAACTCCCCCACCACAGTATTTCATGAGACTTCTGTTACTGTCAGGTGTCATCATAGTGTTTTTCCATTTTGTGCCAAGGACATGTGATGGGAAGGTTGTTAAAGTCATCTGGTATGTGTCATGGCATCAGATCTTTAGATGACTCTTTGAATCACCCAAGTACGCACAGCCTCTGCTAAATTGGTGTTAGAAAAATGAGCCATCTTTCTGGCTGAAATGAAAATCTTCCTGGTTAAACAATAACAGAAAAGAACTGTTCAGGCAGCCTGAGTGGCTACATTCTATAACGGCTGCAACTCTTCTAACCCTAGTGGGGCAAAATGGTAGCTGCAATCTAAACTCTTTTGGCTTTACAATGGTCAAAAATCAAGTGCCACAGGGCCTTGTGCAAGGCATGATAGAATAGTAGAGACTGTAGAAAACTGGAGAGCACATGCTCCAACCATAAACAGTGCTTAGTTAGCTCTAACAAAATACCACAATGTAGGAGTTCAGGCCTAGATTTCTCAGCTCTTCTGATTTTTCAAGAGAAGCTTGGAATCTGCATGAGGGGATGAAAGTGGGACATGGATGTATGTGGGTATGGCTGTAAATCAAATTCAGCTCAAGTGGTATTTATTTAGTTTATACTGTGTCCAAGTCACTGCTCTAGACATATGTATGTATCAGAAATAAAAAGGAATAAAAGCTGAGACCCATGGACTCAAAAAAGCTTTATTCTAGTCATAAAACCAAGATATGTTCTGAAATAAATACAACATAAGACTATATGGGGAGTACTATGTATTACATAAGTTAACATACTGTATTTTTAAAATCAGCTGAACTAAAGAATATGCTTAGTAATGCAGTCGATTTACATTCTGGCTCAGGTTTCTTGTCTCATTGCAGACAGGTAACAAGGGCCTCTCAGACCAAGCCCAGTACATGGGCTACACTTTATTACTGGTCTAAAGTGTAATGAGAGAAAGAGATAAGATGGGATGAGATGTGGTTATACAGGTAGGCAGGGAACCATACCAAGCCCAAATGGACTGGTGAAGTCTTCACTAAAAAAGCAATAAAATGTGAGTAAAAAAGCTTAAGTGACTCCTTGAGATCCTTAGAGTTGCAGGGTTTGAAATGGTGCATAGAGAAAAACTAAGCTGTATTGAGGTAGGGATAAGAGGTAGTCTGTGAATCTGACTCAGGAGTTATTTGCTTATGCACGCTGGTCTCACAGGGTGTGATCAAAAATCATACATTAATTTGTGTAGCATGATCTAAGAACATGTCCATTTTGCAAATGCCAAGAGCTAGTGGCAGAGCTTAAAAACGGTGACCCACAGGCATGTTTCATTTGGCCCATACAATATTATTAGGGAAAAAAATTCGCTGCCAATATTTAAAAAACTTAAAAATCTGGCAGAGCTGGGCTTATATTCCCACAAGGCAGCCTCATTAGAAGAGGAGTTTGCTTACCCAGTACCCATCAGCCCTTAATGTCTTATACCTGACTGGTATATTAATTGGGGCAGTTGTTATGCCACAGTAACAAATGACTAAAACATCTCTGGCTTACTAGAGAGGTTTACTTCTTGCTCACATTGCTTATCCATGGTGGGTTGACTGTGGTTCTGCTCCACTTCATCTTCACCCCAGCACCAGAGCAGGGAGCAGTCTCTCTGGAGCATCACTGGAGTGAGGAAAAGGTACATTAACAAAAATACACTATCTCCTAAAGTATCTGCTGTTAATTCATTGCCCAAAGCAAGTTCCATGGCAAGGGTGAAGGCATTGGGGCTGGGAAATGTAATCCACCCTCAGGGAGAGGCAGCTATTATTTATGTACAATAGTCTACAACAACTCCTTTGCTTAGATGACCTGCCTAGTCTCCATAGACACTTCATTGTGACCACTCTGGCCTAAGGAACTTGAGAATCTAGTTTTATCATGGCCAGAAGCATGAGGGCTACTCCAAAGCTTACAATGCTATAGCTGTCACCACTACATTTGTTTTATTTTATTATTCTTTAGAGCCACATGTTCTTAAATAGGCTAATATTTCATAGGCTTTTCCTTAGATATTCTTTGCTTATTTCAGGCTCCACCTGGGCAAGGCACACTAACTATGATAGCAGTGTCAGAAAGCCAGGCTGTGTGATAGCTCTAGCTGCACTCTTCACCGCACTTAAGCACTGGCTTCCAGTGGGTGGAGTGTGCGCCCAGACTGAGCTATCAGATGTATATTGCAGCATAGTTGAAGTCTAAGACTTTACCATAAAGAACAGGTAAATGATTAGGAATGCGAAGCTCAACATTACAAACTGTCTGTATACCCAGCTCTGCTCATGGAAATGTGGAAAGCACAAGCCTTGTTGGAGAGCAAGGGGACTACCAGAGGATGTAGATTTGAGTGCCACATTGTGAGGTCTTCCTTTAGTTTACCAGTTGCCAGTGTGGACTGGCATCGGCAGGGACAGGCTCTGTGAAGTGGCCAAATTTATGTAGGAGTTGACATATGGAAGGAGAACATCGCGCATGAGTTCAAAGTTACAACTGGTTTCACCTAAATTCAGAATCTCTGGAAGTCAGATGGGCTTATACAATATTATAGAGTTGGTTAGCTACCTTTAAAATGTTTTTAAAGTTTTCTATTGAAATATTTTTGTCAGGCCTTGAGTCCCACTAAATTCTGACTAGCAGGCGGAATATGGAAGTGCAGTGGGGCTGGGTGGCTCACGCCTGTAATCCCAATGCTTTGGGAGGCCGAGGCAGGAAGATCACCTGAGGTCAGGAGTTCAAGACCAGACTGGCCTACATGGTGAAACCCCGTCTCTACTAAAAATACAAAAAAAATTAGCTGGGCACGGTGGTGGGTGCCTGTAATCTCATCTGCTTGGGAGGCTGAGGCAGGAAAATTGCTTGAACCCATGAGGCGGAGGTTGCAGTGAGCCGCGATCACACCATTGCACTCCAGCCTGGGTGACAAGAGTGAAACTCCATCTCAAAAAAAGAGAAAGTGAATTGGTTACACTCAGCAGCCACAGGGCTGTTCCTCCCCATTTTACGTCTTCTCACGTTCTTCAGCATGCACTGCCTATGATGTGCTGGGGTAGTTTTATTTCCACAAGTAATTCTACAATTTCCTGTCCTGAGGAGCCCTAATTCATATTTCACACAGAGGCTGATGGTATTCTCCTCACTTTGATGGTAGTGGGTAGGGAACTGATGTATCCTGTGCCTGGGAGAGCACCTGGAAGGTGGCATACACTGAGTACATGTTGTGAAATGAGAAGAATGATTGGAGGGATGCATGGGTTTGGAGAACCACATGATCCATCTTTGTCTTCTCAGTTACATGCTCCTTTATTCCATCCTCCTTTTACTGGCATTGAGAGAGATGGGATGAAAATGAGGTAGATATATGGCTTGCCAGAAAGAAGGATTTTAAACAGAATAGCATTCATTTGCCTTCTTTTCCTTCCTCTAATGATATTAAACAGAGATGTGGGATAGAAACGAATGAAGTAGGTTGGACTTTAGAGGAAACAGGGAAAGGAAGAGGAGCTGTGGTGAATGGTGAAACACATTTACTCAGCAACACCAAGGTGGAGGCAATCAAACTAACTTTGTTATAGACAGGAAGGTTCGTGATGGGTTCTCCGCACTCTTGCCTGGTTTCTCAGTGGCCAGTCAGTGATGAGGATGAGCACCATAGCCCATGGCCACAGGAAGGATGGCCACTTCAGCAGCATGACTGTGTGCTCTTTGCTCATGAGGTATTGGAACATCCATACCCCAATTACTAAGGACTTTTTGGCTAAGAAGGAGGTCGTGCAACTGGAATGGACCAGTGGAGGTTGGTGACACAAGTTAGTCCTTGGTGAATGAAGTCATTAGAATCAAAAGCTGTGCTTTCCTTCAGTTTCCAAGTTGGTTGAGCCTGTAAAGAAAATGGTATAGAGTAACATTCCCTATTTGCTGCTCCTTGCCCTCTGATGTTTGCTGACTCATTCCTTCTTGCACTCAACGAATATTTCTTGAGCACTCATAAGGTGGCAAGCACTATCCTAGGTACTATAGAAATAGCATAGAACAAAATAAAGTCCCTGTCCCCAGGGAGTATACAGTCTAGTATGAAGACCTGGTGACATACATCATGTGACAGAACATTTTTGAAAAGCTGGCAAGCCATCATTCCATCCCAGCTCTCAGAATTATGCCAATGGTTGAGTTAGATGACAAAGGAGAAGTGGTAATTGAGGATGTTGGGGGAAATCAGGCAGGGAGATCACATTTTTTAGGATATCAGAGTTCCATGGTGGTCCTAGAAAAAAAGTCCTCACAGGTATTGCCTTTGGTGTGCTTCCTGTGGCATTCCAAGGTGGTTCTTCTCACCACCTTAGAATCCTCTGAGCATGTTCATCTCAACTTTGCTATGGAACTCTTTTGGAATTGGTGAGGAGTCTCAGGATGTCCCGTTGGAAATGCAACCCTCAGGGTGTTTTACTCTCTAACTCAGGAAGCACTAGGGGCTGAAGAGTAAAAATTCTTCACTTCATGTTCTCCTACTTGCACATATCATATGTAGCTAACAATAAGTGCAGCAGATATAATGGTAAATTTCATTTTGCTTTATTTTTGAATTATCTGCATTTAATTCTATTAAAGAAATGAAAGCTGTTGGGCTTGTTACTAAGGATACTTATCAGAATCTGCTCTATTATTTAATTTTTGTATTGGTACATGTTTAGCCAGGTAACCATGTAAAGAAATTATACCACTGCCTTCCACCTCTTATTAAAAGAACTCTTGAAAAGTTTGGTTCAAATCTTAATCTTGTAAATGTTTACTTCTGGACAATTTGATCAATTCATGAAACAGAAGCAGTGTGATATGCCTGGGAAATTACATACCTTGTAATATGTCACAGCCTCTTCAAGCAAATCAAGAATAGCAAGACTCACTCAGATAAGAAGTTAGTTTTTGGATCACCGGCTTCTTCAGAGAGACTCAGAAGATGCCTTATTATTTTTGTGATTTATTTCTGGGCTTCTCACATATACCTGTCATACAGCCAAACGTGAGCTGATGCTGACAACAGTTTATTGGCCATGGAGAAAATCCTCAGTCTTGATGGAACTCCAGGATGATACCAAATGAACAGCGAGGAACATCAGGATGCCAGAAAAGTCCTTATTTACAGAGGAAAGGATGCTAGCTGCTTATGTGTTCAATGAAGTAATAGATGCCTCTTAAAAGTATTGAAATGATACTGCATAGTGTATTGCCATAATTTGGCAATACAGTGATAGCACATTTTAATTTAACAAATTCAATAATTTAGTAAGAATATAAAATGAAAAAAACAGCAAATATCCAGAACTTATCAATCATAATTCATTTTTTACAGTAATGTCAATCAATGAAAAGCTTAAATACATATTTATAAGCTGGCAGGCCAAATATGTTAGAAATACATAATGTTATGTCACATTCAATCTACATATACATGTATAAATATATGCATATACACACATATGCAAGTTAAATCTTGAATGTCGTATTTTGGATACTTCTGAGTAAACTTATGACCTCCTGCTTGATCGGAACCAAAGCATATCACATATACCTAAAGTCAAATTTTCGGGTATATAAACACAACTACTTAATACCTAAACAGGTATACATCATTGAGTTTCTGGTTCACGATAAACACCTTCTCTCAAAGACTGAGTCAGAAATTCGTAACTCTTAGATAGGAAGTTAGGACACCTATATTCTGATCCTGGCTTTACAGAGAGGCATTTTGGGAAAGTTGTTGTTTTATTTTTTTTTTAAACCTCTCAAGGGTCTCACTTTACCCATCATAAAATAATTTTGGTGCAAGAGTAGTGGCACAGTTTATTTATTTGGGATACCATGCAGATGCAACCTAGCCCCATTCTTTATGCAAAGTAGATTATCTGTGCATTTCTTCTGCATTGATAGTGAATCCTTACTGGGGACAACTCATTCCATTTGGCAACAATCTTTAATGAACATGCAACATATAACATTGCTGAAAGTTTCTAAGCACCCATTTAATTTTATAAAAGGATCATTACCATCAAAGAAAGACAGTACCTAATTCATAAAGTAGATATAAGGACTAAGTAAGTAAATGGAATGTGCTTAGAACAGAGAATAGCATGTAGTGAGCACCCCAGTTTTAGTGATGATGACCATCACGGTTACTACTATCACTACTACCATATGCTAAGCTGGTAACTAGAATAAAAGTTAAAACAGCCATGGTCTCTGCCTCAGTAGAATTTAGATTCACGCAGTGTATGGGTTGCAAACTGATAGTCGGGATGTACAAATACAAGAAATGAGGCTGCGGCAGTGATACCTGTAGACCCCACACCTGGCTGGAGAGGGCAGGGACACCTTGGCTCCAGCAGGTTGTTACCTTCTGGGAATGAGGTCCGTTGTTGCCAAATCTTGCTTTTTAAGAGAAGTTAGCAACTTGATTATGTGAAATCTCCCAACTTGTAAGAGCGGACAACAAATGTAAATTAATAAAACAAAGAAAGCTCTGTGGGCTAAAAGCAACTGCACGTTGATGGTTCCTAGAAGTGCCAGTCAACTTTGTGACATGCTGGCTATAGTATCTCCAATTCTCCACTTTTCGAGATGGCCTGAACAGATGTGGGCAAAGCTTACTTGTCAATTAATCTTTAATTATTGGCTTCCCCATGAAATGCACGGAATTTATAAGCTGGGAGCTTGCAGGGCACACATGAATGTTAGAGACTATCTCTTCAGTGACCACAGAGGCACAAAGAGGACCAATGGGGTGGATTGGCCAGGACTCATATGACAAGGGATTAGACAACTACCTTTTGCCAGAAAACACAAGGAGACTGTAGAGCACAGATAGGTGAAGAGTTTAACACAATTTATTTTATGCTTAAATAATCGACTAGGTCATCCAGTGTGTGGTTTTTCATACATATGTCATTAGAGCTATGTGTCAATGAATGCTGATTTTATGTGAATATAATCAACAAATTAAAGAATTTCACCAAAACCCAAATAAAAATGCCCTTTAAAACACAGCAGCCTTATTAACCTAATATGACACTGCTAGAATGGTTACAAATGATTGGCTTACTGAAAGGTGTCTACATCTTATAGCCAGTACACAATACAGTAATAATTTTACAGCGTGCTGCCATTCTACTAGCTAAGGATTTCTGTTCAGTCCTTTTTAATTACCCCCGACTGGGGCCTCTTATGAGCACCATCCACCTCTAAAGCGGCAAGCATTTACCCCCTTTTAAGCACTAACAGATAGCATCCCCCCACCCCCTAAAGCAACTACCGTATAGGTTATTTTTTTTGTTGTTTTTAGGTCATTTCATTGAAAAATTGGCAATAGCAACAAATATTAGATGAAGGGCTTTGTGTTTACAGATAAAATCTTTTGTGTTGCAGTATACTGTAGTGTTTGCAAAATTGGAAAAGATTTAATCAAAATAAGGTGATACACATGCATCAAAATATTAGTATTCTGAAGAAAAAAATTTTTCACAGAACTACAGAATTCCTCATTTTGGGAATTATTTAAATTTGCAGCAGATTTTAAAGATTTGTTTTTTTTTTTTAAATCAAGCTAGCAGTTTTGCATATACAAACATTATAATTGCTAATATACAAGAATCAGTGAAGAGTCTCCCCCACCCAGAATCCCTCCCTCCTCTTCTAGGGCGAAGTCACTTGAGACCCCTATTTGTTAAATGCATTTGCAATATTCTGTTTGTGTTCTAAGAGGCAGTGCCTTATCAACATTTTATTCTATTTTTCTGTTAGAATTTATACAGTGTTATTATTTACAGCAAAACTATCGATGTTTTAAAAAAGAAACAAATAGTGTTTATACCCTGACAGTTTGGGTCCAAGAAAAATAAGGCGAGCTGTTGTAGATTTAGTAATTTTAGTGTTTCTCAGTGATTTGATCATTTCATCTCCTTCTGTCCCTTCTGATGGCAGGAATTTCTTCCTTTTGTAAATGACACCAAATTACTTGAGATAAACTGTTAACAGCATGGCTTCTTGTATATACACTGCATTGCTAATTGCACACGCGCCAATCCGGAAATGAAAGTGATTTCCATGCTCTGTAAATTGGCTCATGCTAAATTAAAATGTGGGTGGTTTTCTTTTCTTTTCTTTTTGCATAAAAAAAGATCATGCCATTAACGTGTGGAAGCAGCGAACACACACACACACTTCTTGGTGAATTTTTACTTCCTGCTGACATTTCTTCCATGAATTTCTCAATACTGGCAGTAAAAACTTATGATCCTGTGGAAAGAGACAGTAGATGGTGAGTTTAGCTTTCTTTTTCTTTTTCTCTTTTCTTTTCTAAGACAACTAGTGTAAGCCTTACTTGCCATTCAATAGAAAAGTCTCAGAGAAGAGAGGCCCTCCATTCCCTATGGGGTGGTTTAACATGATGCTACCTGCTAGATGCCTTAGAGGACAAGGCCCTAAGGTGTACTGGAAATCTCTTAGAAGGCAGTGACCTTTTCTAGGCGACCTCCAGAGAGCCTTGCTTATTATTGTATTTGTGTTTTGTAATTGCACCAGACCACCTGGTTCAACTTTTTTTTTTTTTTTTTTTTTTTTTGAGATGGAGTCTCGCTCTGTCACCCGGGCTGGAGTGCAGTGGCCCGAAATTGGTTCACTGCAAGCTCTGCCTCCCGGGTTCACACCATTCTCCTACCTCAGCCTCCCGAGTAGCTGGGACTACAGGTGCCCACCACCACGCCCAGCTAATTTTTTGTATTTTTAGTAGAGATGGGGTTTCACCATGTTAGCCAGGATGGTCTTGATCTCCTGACCTCATGATCCGCCCACCTCGGCCTCCCAAAGTGCTGGGATTACAGGCGTGAGCCACCGTGCCCGGCCCTCAACTTTTATGTAACAAAGTTGTGAGTTGTTTTTGAGTTGCCATGGACACCACCGGGTTGAAGGTCACATAATCTGAGCATGCCCAGATGAACTAAATATGCAACCATAGGAGGAACCTAAGTTCTCAGACTGAGGAGCTAATTAAGAAGCTTATATCTCATGGCAGGATCCAGTCAGATAGAGCCTTGGCGTCACCCCATTGCAGGATCCAGTCAGATCATGCCTCATTACCCTATGCTTCTGAAACATGATCCAGCCCCCAGCTTGGAGAGACAGATTTGAGTGGTTCCTCCTGTCTCCTTGTCAGTCAAGTGGCACCTTTCTCCTGCAAAAACCTGGTGCTTCGGTTGGTGTTTGACTTTCCATTGTGCACAGGCAAACACCCAGTTTGGTTCGGTGACAGTTTTAGACTGTGTTGGGAAGACCCTCTTCTAGTTCTGTCTGAAGCTCAGGTTATTCAGCTACTTGAGGATGCCATTTGTAGCCCTTCAGGCCTCAGAGACTATCTGTGAAATGAGGTGGCTGAGAGAGGTAATCTCTGAGACTTCCCTAAACATCAAAATGTAAGGAGTTTGGGACCTCCATGAGCAGAAATGGCCAGAGATAAGGAGTCAGGATAGAGCATCTCAGCTATTTCTGAATGCTTTGTAAGTCTCTGACTTCTCCAAAAATTCAACTAATCTTTCAAAAGGAAGAAAAGCATCATTACTTCATTACAATGAAATTTCTTTTCCATAACCAAATTAAAATTAAAGACAAACTTCTACTACTGCAAAGAACTTTCGCTTTTCCTGTCCATGTCAGTCATAATGGGACAAATTAATTTTATTTGAGCTTTTTAGTGGAGGCTCCGCTGAGAATGTCTTGTCTTGCTGGAGGATTCCTGCATAAAGCATCTGTGTTTTATAACCAGTCTTACTGTGTCAAAATAAATCATTCTTTGGCAGAGGTTTTCATACTTTTGTGCGCTACTGTGGTATGAATTTGTCTTTTCCATAAAACAAAGTTCTTCCCATATATTGTCTCTCCTCCTTGTTCAGTGTGAAAAGCTGACAAACTTGCATGCCTGCCTGCCTGAGAACAAGATACAGCTCCTATAGAAATCCCGAGTAAGGCAAGAACAATTTTAAGAATAACCCTGCTCACTCCCATATAAACAGCAGACTATATTTGCAGATCTAGGACAACCTTTAGAATTCGACTTCTCTTGGGGCCCAGGAGTGTTTCCAGTGACCTTGAAGATGTTTACTTACCTCAGACAAGTATCTTCCTCTTTAGATGGGTCACCTAGGACAGCCTGGCTTATGGAAACATGTTGGTACAGCACTTCCTCTCTCTGCCCCCACTACAGGACCTGGCTTCCTTTTTAGTATTAAAAGTGCTACTGACCTCCATGCCCCAGGTCACTAATGCTTGGAGCCAAGAACATGAAAGTATCAATTCCTCCTATGTGATTTCAACACCCCTCCCCTGTGACTCTGCTGAGGTTCCAAAGAAGGAAAGTGACTCACTTGGGTAGATCATCTTGCAGAGGGTGGGCAAATCAGAAGATGATGATCAGGATTTTCTCGCCTGTTTTTATCATTTAATCCTAATCTTGTAGGCACCAGGCTTCTTAAATGGTCCTATGATAATGTTACTACAGTCTTACTCCCTGCTTTCTCTAAACCCCTCCTCCTGACTTTTTGAAGCTTGATATATAATTTATATATCATAATTCAGCTATTATAAATACACAGCTTTTTTTTTTTTTTTTTTGAGATGAAGTCTCACTCTGTCGCCCAGGCTGGAATGGAATGGCATGATCACAGCTAACTGCAACCTCCGCCTCCTGGGTTCAAGCAATTCTCCTGTCTCAGCCTCCGGAGTAGCTGGGATTATAGGTGTGTGCCACCACGTCCGGCTAATTTTTTGTATTTTTAGTAGAGATGGAGTTTCACCATGTTGGCCAGGCTGGTCTTGTACTCCTGACCTCAAGTGATCCACCTGCCTCGGCCTCCCAAAGTGCTGGGATTATAGACATGAGCCACTGCGCCTGGCCTGGCTTGATAATTTTTAATATTTATGTAGATGTGTGATCATCACTACTTTTCTCCATGTCTCCTAAAAACCAATCCAACTTCCCAGGTTAATTTCGTAATGAATAGCAAGGCCTTTCTCTTCTCACCTCAATCCAAGCAAATGTTATCTTTCTGGATATATTGGATATGTTGCTATCATTTAAAAAAATGCTGTGAATTATGCCCACTTATATTCCAGTGAGGATGTTTTGGGTGATTTTTTTTAAGTGGGAGTTAGTTCCTCTTATAACTTTTTCTTTTCTTGGTTATGCAATCAGAGCCTGTTGGTCCCAACCACACTGGGTACACGAAGGTCATTCATTGGACAAAAGACTTTACACCAAGCACAATGTTGCATAAAAAGCATGAGAACCTTGGCTAGGTGACTGTGTACTTGCTATAAAAATATTGACACTTGGTATAAACTGTGATGACAGCGCCATCTGATGGGAAGGTGTGAGGGCAGAAGCCATCAAGATGACATTTCAGAAATAGAATTTTGACTCATCTCCCTTTTCTGGTTTAGATAATGGATATGAGACAGATACAGTTGCACTTAGGAATCTGTCTTTCTTTGGGTTTTGTATGCCTTCCAAACCTAAAGGTGGGAGAAACTAAATCAGAAAACCAATGATTCCTTTTAGCCATTTCACTATATTTTTAAGAAACATTTTAAAATGCACAAAAACAGGGCCACGCATGGTGGCTCACGTCTGTAACCCCAGCACTTTGGGAGGCCAAGCCGGGGGCGGGGGACGGGGGCGGATCACCTGAGATCAGGAGTTCAAGACCAGCCTGGACAACATGGTGAAACCCAGTCTCTACTAAAAATACAAAAATTGGCCGGGCGTGGTGGCAGCACCTATAATCCCAACTACTCAGGAGGCTGAGGCAGGAGAATTGCTTGAACCCAGGAGGCGGAGGTTGCAGTGAGCTGAAATCGCGCCATCACACTCCAGCCTGGACAACATAGTGAGACTCAGTCTCAAAAAAACAAACAAACTTGGAAACAGCAATTCATTGGATTTTCATGGCGGCTGATACTTTACAGTTAAATATGTACCGCATACATCACATCTTCAAGTCAGGAGCATGCTCCGGTACAGAACTGACTTGTCTTTTATAGGCGAATGGACATACCATGTGGATTTTAGACCCTAATGCCTAGCTTTAAAAAGGGTCTCCTATCTTTAGTTTGACATCTGAAGCTCTCTGGTCCAGCCCAATGAAGCTTTTTAGGTTTAATTCCCACTGTCCTCCACTGAAAAGTTGTTTTGCAATCTCCAGTGGTTCTCAAACTTGGTTGCACATTAGAATTACCTGGGAAGATTAAAACAACAACAACAATATCCAGGCCACATCCCATACCAGTTTATATAGAATTTTTCGGGATGGGGCCAGCATCAAAAATTTTTAAAAACTCGATAATTTGAGAGCCAGTCAAATGTTCTGGAACAGTGCTTCTCAAAGTTTAATCTGCATTACACAGGAGTCTTTGAGTATAGATTCTGATTCAGTAGGTCAGTGTGTCTGAAATTCTTTTTTTTTTTTTTTTTTTTTTTTGAGACAGAGTCTTGCACTGTCGCCCCACGCTGGAATGCAATGGCATGATCTTGGCTCACTGCAACCTCCACCTCCCGGGCTCAAGTGATTCTCCTGCCTCAGCTTCCTGAGTAGCTGGGATTAAAGGCGCCCACCACCATGACTGGCTAATTTTTTGTATTTTTATTACAGATGGGGTTTCACCATGCTGGCCAGGGTGGTCTTGAACTCCTGACCTCAGGTGATCTGCCCGCCTCGACCTCCCAAAGTGCTGGGATTACAGGCGTGTCACCATGTCCAGCCTGAAATTCTGTATTTCTAACAGACTTTTAGGCATGCTGATACTGTGGTCCACAGATTTCACTTTGAGGATCTAGATTAACAGGTATCAACTACAAATTGTTTTCCAACTTCATTGTCTTTATTCATGATTTTGTATCCACCTACACTTGCCTTCTCTGATTATCATCTGTGGCTAATTCCTCTTCTACCCTTCAAATTTGTTTCAAATGCCACCTCCTGGAAAGTTCGGACGTCTTTCCCTAATGAAATCCACCTTTGTAGTTCAACTCTTACTCATCTTTAAGACTTAGCTGTGTCATGGCTTAAGGAAAGCCTGAGCCCACTGAGGACAGAGAGGTCTTTACTCTAGTTCTTTGTTTCTCTCCCTACCCACCTCTCCCTTTCCCTTCTTTTCTCTTTTTCCTTCTCTGTAGTTACAGAAATCATGGACTAAGACTTTTTTCTAAACATTAATTTTAATTACTTTATGTAACTAAAATAAACTACAGTGCAGTTTTAAAGTAATTCCCAATTCAGGTAGCTTTGTTTTTTCACTAATACCAATAAATAGGGCTTTTTTGATTGTTCTTTTCTGTTCACTTGTGATTAAAAAGTATCTTAAGTCAAAGGGCTGGAAAAAAATACTGGAAAACTGTTCATTCGTGTTTTAGCAGTGAAAGAAAAACCTAACAGTAATAAAGTTTTATTACTGTTATTATTTTTATTAGGTAAAGATATTTATTCTAAACTGTTCTAAAGTGGATTAGCTAATTTAATCCTAATAACCGTGAGGTACTATTATTTTTTCCATTTTATAGATAAGAAAATAGAGCCACAAAGCTTTTATTTATTTTTTTTTTAATTAATTCAGTTTTTTTGAGATGGAGTCTTGCTCTGTCGCCCAGGCTGGAGTACAGTGGTATGATCTTGGCTCGCTGCAACCTCTGCCTCCTAGGCTCAAGTGATTCTCCTGCCTCAGTCTCCTGAGTAGCTGGGACCACAGGCACGTGCCACCATACCTGGCTAATTTTTGTCTTTTTAGTAGAAATGGGTGGGGTTTCACCATGTTGGCCAGGCTGGTCTCTAACTTCTGACCTCAGGTGATCCACCTGCCTCGGCCTCCCAAAGTGCTGGGATTACAGGTGTGAGCCACTGTGCCCGGCCAAAAAGAGAGCCACAAAGCTTTTAAATAGTGAGCTCAAGGTTACACAGTTAATATATAGTGGAGCCAGAATTGGAAATCAAGCCATCTGCCTCTAGCTCTTATCTTGAAGCCAAGGCTTTTGTTAATAGGAATTTTTTAAGGGTAAGAAAAATAAAAAAAGGGCCGGGTGCGGTGGCTCACACCTATAATTCCAGCACTCTGGGAGGCCGAGGCAGGCAGATTACCTGAGGTTGGGAGTTTGAGACCAGCCTGACCAACATGGAGAAACCCCATTTCTACTAAAAATACAAAATTAGCTGGGCTAATTTTATTTCTTAAAATAAAAAATATTACATATTTTTAATAAAAATAAAAATATATATTATAAAAACATATTTACTCTATATGAATTCTGATAAAATATTCTGGAGGGCAGGGTCCTGAATTTGTAGTGAAGCAATTCAGCCCATAGCTCTGACTTCTGAGAATCAGAATCAGGAAATCCAGACCTGTCATTAACTGCACTCAGCCTTAGAGATTTTGCTGTCTGTCACTGTTCATTCTTTAGTAAAGAGGAACAAGAATCCTGTTTTACTAATTTCCTAGGGCTACTATGAGAAACAAGTGATGTGAAATAATAGAAACTTTTCTGAAGTGTAAACCACCATCACATGCAGAGGATTTCAGATACTGCTGTTCTCACTTCTCCCACTGTTATATTCTAACATCACTGGCTACTGCTTCTTAGTCCACCAGCCTCTGTAATCCAAAGCTCTTCAAGGTTCTATTCTTGGTTCTCTTAATACTAGTAGCAATAGCTGACACTTATTGAGTGCTTACTAAGGAGGGTCATGGTTGGAGCTCTGCAGAAGAGAGGTCAGAGGCAATTTTTTTTTTTTTTTTTTTTTTTTTTGAGATGGAGTCTTGCTCTGTCACCCAGGCTGGAGTGCAGTGGCAAGATCTCGGCTAACTGCAAGCTCCACCTCCCAGGTTTACACCATTCTCCTGCCTCAGCCTCCCAAGTACCTGGGACTACAGGTGCCTGCCACCACACCTGGCTAATCTTTTTGTATTTTTAGTAGAGACAGGGTTTCACTGTGTTAGCCAGGATGGTCTAGATCTCCTGACCTCGTGATCTGCCTGCCTTGGCCTCCTAAAGTGCTGGGAACACAGGCGTGAGCCACTGCATCTGGCTGAGGAAATTTTTTTAAACTCTGAAATGTTGCTTTTGAGGACTCAACTTTTGAGCCCCTTCTTGGCTTACTTCAGCTTTCTCCCTAGGTAATCACATCTATTCACTGGTGTTCAATACCCATTTCTTTTGTGATGATTCCCACATTTTTATATGCACAGCCCCAACTTTTCCTCAGAGCTTTGGACTTGTGTATGTAACATAAATACTTGGATGTCTCATAGCATTTCAAACTCAAGTCCAAGCCTGAATGCCTGTCATCCTTCTTAAAACTCATTCCTCTTCCACTTCTGCTTCTTTCTCTATCATCTAGTTGCTTATGCCAGAAATCTAGGAGTCATTTTTGACTCAGTGATTCTTCTCCACTCTACCCACCATGCTAATCCATCAAGTGCTGTCAATCTTCCCAGCTGAAGCCACCATTATGGCTTAGTTGAACTGAAGCCATAAGTTCCTAACTGGTTACCTTCATTTTATTCTTGTCCCCCTATCCATTCTCTAGATAGTCCGTGCTCTTATTTATTTTTTTAAAGAGGGAAAAAAGACCAAGTTAGGTCCTTGCTTAAAATCCTTCAGAGGCTTCAAATTCCTCTAAATATGCACACAAAAAATTATTAAGTTCAAGGGTACACGTGCAGGTTTGTTACAGATTATTTTGTCACCCAGGTACAAAGCCTAGTACCCAATAGTTACTTTTTCCTCTCCTCTCCCTTCTCACCCTCAAGTAGATCCCAGTGTCTGTTGTTTCCCTTTTTGTGTCCATGTGTTCTCATCATTTAGCTTCCACTAAATGAGAACATACGGTAGTTGGTTTTCTGTTCCTGTGTTAGTTTGCTAAGGATAATGGTCTCTAGCTCTGTCTATGTTCCTGCAAAGGACATGCTCTCGCTCTTTTTTTATATCTGCATAGTATTCCATGGTGTATGTGTGTATACCACATTTTCTTTATCCAGTCTACCATTGATGGGCATTTAGGTTGATTCCATGTCTTTGCTATTGTGAATAGTGCTGCAGTGAACATATGTGTGCAAGTGCCTTTGTGACAGAACGATTCATATTCCTTTGGGTATATACACCCAGTAATAAGATTGCCGGGTTGAATGGTAGTTCTGTTTTTAGCTCTTTGAGGAATTGCCACACCACTTTCCATAATGGTTGAACTAATTTACACTCCCACCAACAGTGTATAAATGTTTCCTTTTCTCCACAACCTTGCCAGCACCTGTTATTTTTTGAGTTTTTAATAATAGCCATTCTGACTGGTGTGACATGGTATCTCATTGTGGTTTTAATGTGCAATTCTCTAATGAACAGTGATGCTGACCTTTTATTCATATGCTTGTTGGCCACATGCCTGTCTTCTTTTGAAAAGTGTCTGTGCATGGCTGGGCACAGTGGCTCACGCCCGTAATTCGAGCACTTTGGGAGGCCCAGGTGAGTGGATCACTTGAGGTCAGGAGTTTGAGACCACCCTGGCCAACATGGTGAAACTCCGTCTCTAATTAAAAATACAAAAATTAGCGGGGCATGGTAGCATGTGCCTGTAATCCCAGTTACTCAGAAGGCTGGGGCATGAGAATTGCTTGAACCCGGGAGGCAGAGGTAGCAATGAGCCGAGATTGTGCTACTGCACTCCAGCCTGGGCAACAGGTGAGACTGTCTCAAAAATAAAAGAAGAAACAAAAAGTGTCTGTTCATGTTCTTTGCCCACTTGTTAATGGGGTGGGTTGTTTTTTGCTTGTAAAAAGCAAAAATTGACAAACTGGACCTAATTAAGGAGCTTCTACACAGCAAAAGAAACCATCAACAGAATAAAGAGACAACCTACATAATGGGAGAAAATATTTGCAAACTATGCATCTGACAAAAGTCTAACATCCAGCATCTATAAGGAACTTAAAATTCCCTTTAGAATGAAATCTAAATCCTTTCCTCTGGCCTACAGGGCTCTGAATGATGGTGTGTGTGTGTGTGTGTGTGTGTGTGTGTGTGTGTGCGTGTTTAATGTTATCTTGTGCCTATCTTACCTACTACCAGCTCACCTAACACAGTTGAAGAAATGAAAGATCACACACCAATCTTACATATTTGAAGAAATGAAAGATCATGCACTGATCTTTCATTTCTTCAACTATGTTAGGCCTTTTCCCACCTCAGGGAGCTTGCACATGTTGTACCCTTTGCTTGGGGTCCTGTTATTCTCCATTATTTTCATAATTGGTGCCACCGATGAGGTCTTAACTTAAATGTCATGATTTCAGAGAGACCTTCCCTAGCCCCCAAGTCTCAGTACATTCTTACATTCTTTCATTGGATCCTGGACTTTGTATTTTCAGTGTTTAAACATTTGTTCCATTTTTTTTTTTTCCCACTGCAGACTGGGAGATCCAGAAAGACAGGGACCATGAAGCATTTATTCACTATTGTATATCTAGTCCTTCCACTTTAAGCCAGGCAGATGGCCAAATAGTCTTTGAAGAAATAAATGAAATGGGTTAACTTTTTGGCCTCAGGTAAAGGGCTGCCTTGACAAGCATGGGGACTCTTGCCACTCTTGGCTTACACATGGGTGTGAGAACCTAAGCATTTTCGTAGAGGAGGTTTAGAATATAGTATGTGTCATGCAAGTCTTTGCCATGGCTTAAATGATCTTTTATCTGGGGATCTTCTTCCCTTGCCATGACCTCATGAATCAGCCCCCTTTTTGGGTATTTGAAGTAAAAATCTAGAGATTTAGAAATGAAGTCTTGCTTTGTTTAAGAAAAAAAGAATAAAAAACTATGAGTCCTTTCACTGTGTAGAGTAAGAAAAAATTTACGACAAGTTGCTTTTGTACCTGTATTTGATTCAGAATTTGCTTTTGGGTCTCTAATGATCAAATATTATTTATTAATACAAGTAGTAGTTAAGATCTATGTTCTAGATAAGTTCAAATTTTATTCTTTTGCTCCCTAGTTGTAGTACCTTGAGTAAATCAAATATTTAAGTTTTCTAAACCTCAGTTTCCCTATTTTTTAAAAAAAAGTGGTTGGGGGATAGTTGTATTTGCCTTATAGCATTATTTTGGGGATTTCCTAAGGTAATATACATAATTATTTACCTAGTGCCTGCCATATAGCAATCATTTCACAGAAGATGATTATTATTATTCTTTGTAAATAATTTTAGAGAGATAGCTTAGTGTAACAGAACATCAGGCTGAGAATCAATAATCTTGACTTCAAGTCTTAGCTGTACCAGTCATAAACTGTGTGAAGGCAGAAACATCATTTGACCTGTCCGAGCCTTAATATCCTCATCTGTAAAAGGTCACAGGCAAAATTGCCTGACTTGCCTTAAGGCTTGTTGGAGGGATTAAATAAGACAAAAATGTAAAAGTACTTTGTAAACTATAAATCACTATATACTATGTACAAATCTTGAAAGTCATTGGCTTTTCTCTTTAAAAATAGGATGGCTATGATTCAATATTACAGAAAAGCAGGTGCAGAGTTCAGCTAGCTCAAAATCCAACTGGTTCTAAAATGGGAAATACAAATTTTGATGTTACCATCTAAGACTCAGTCATATTTGGCAGCATTCTACTTGCTTAGTTGTTTTTTTTTGTTTTTTTTTTTGTTTTTTTTTTTTTTTTTTTTTTTTAAAGAGGCAGCCAGCATGACTATAAAAACTCTCAATATATTTGCAAATTGATTTTTCCAGAGCACATACATTCAGTCTCCTGGAATTCCAGGCAGTATTCTTGGACTCATTCCCTAAGTTCACTTACGGAAGGTAAACACTACCTGGAAAGTAAAATTAGGCTTGTCAAGTCACTGTTCTTTCAATCTGACACATTGTTTGCTTTAGCTGAAGTTATTTTCACATTCATATGAATCTACCCAACGTTCTCTCTCCTTTGAGTGGTGCAGCAAGTGAGTCTGACAACTTCTTTATAAGATGATTATTTAAAATTTTAAAACCTCCTTTATATTTAGTGAGCAAATTGTTTTTAAATTAACACAGTCTAAAGGACCCTGGAAGCATAGTGCTGTCATATTTTTTGGTGTCATTTATTCACAGATAGATATTAGGAATATGTCATTGTAGAAAATGGCTCAGCTGGTGTAGGTATCCCTTTTGGTTCTTTTCCACTTGGAGCCTGAGAATATGATTGAACAAGCTGCTAAACTTTAGGGGCATACTACAGATGACTGAACTCTTTTCTACTTTCGTTTCATTTTTCACTTAGAATTGCATAAATAGACGAATTCGAGATAACAAACTCATGCTTAGTATTTTGTGGATCTGCTATAGGGAGAAGTCTTTCACCAGGTTCAGCAGTAGGGCATGCATAGGAGTGGGTTCATTCTAGCTGCTGCTACATTGATGTCATCCTTCATTTTCTCATCTTGGATCCTTCTCATCCAATAAAAACCAAGTTGTGTTGATATTTTTTTATTTAGCCATCCTCACTGCCAAGCTAGCTTCTGCAATAGTCTCTCAACAGGTTTTCTGTTCATCCACCAGTGCCCCTTCCAATTCATTAACTACCCTGCATTTAGAGCGAGTGATGCAGAACATATAAATTGGATCATACCTCACTCTTGCCTAAAATCCCTTAGTGGTTTCCCACTGCTTTTTGGGTACAGCCCAGAATCCTTACAGAGATGACTGACTCCTACTCATTCTTTAAAATTCAACTCAAACATCACGTTCTCAAGGAAACCTTCCCCGTCACCTCCGACCCAGGTTAAGTTTCTGGCAAACAAGTGGACACTGGAGGCAGCTTGTTCGGGTTTGTATCCTAGTTCTGCCACTTTTTACTTATGTGAGCGTGGGCTATTCATTTAACCACTTTGGGCCTGTTTCCTCATCTATCAAATGGGGATGATGAAGGCCTTATCCAAGAGGGTTGGCTGTGAGGATTGCCTGAAGAGCACGCAGGGAACACTGGGAAGAGGATGTGTAGTAAACATTCTTTCCAGAATGCTCTGCAGTTCTTAGTGGTTTTCTCAATGCCATTAAATGGTCACGTGAGAAAGTCTCACAGAAAGAAATGAAGTAAATGTTATACTGAATAAACAAATGATAAGGCTTGCGGGGAGGGAGAATCGAGAACTTATCTGGGCCTTAATTAGCTCACACATAAAATTACAGGCAGTGAAACTAGATTACTTCCCAGTTCCTTCCCTCAGCACTCTGCATACCAGTATCCTGGCAAGTAGGGAACAGCAGATGCATGAAAATGAAAACTAGAATCTGTTTGCTCTTTCTTACTACTTTAACCTGTGGGGCTAAGAAGACTGGCAGTGAACTAAAGAAGTGATTTTGCTTTACCTTACAGACTATAGAGGACTTTCTTTTTCACCCCAAATGGCCTAATTGTAGCTAAGTAGAAATAAACAGGACAATATAAAAGGAAAATAATGTGATCTGTAAAGAAAAGTCCAGGCAAATGTAAACGAAGCTCACTTACTAAACATTTAACTTAAAAAACAAACAACAGTGCCATTAACCTCCTATTTTTTCCTTTTGTTTCTATAAAACACCAGATAGATATATCAGTTATTTAATTTAGACTTGGAAACTCACTTTATTTCAACCAAAATGATGTCCTCAGATGCTCTTCTGCTAAAATGGTGAAAGTCTGGATCAATAAAACTCTGAGTATAACTGTAAGAAGTATTTGTTGCCAAATAGTCTTCCTGTTAGACTGTATAAGGCTACTGTATTTCATAGTGAGCCTTTACTCTTATCAGTATTTATATTTGCTTCTGCAAACATAATTTACAATTAAATTGCTGCCTAATTTGTGAGGAGAAAGTTAATGGACTGTGAAACCGAAGTCAAGTTTCATTGTGTATATATATGCAAACATCAACAGAACTTGAACAACTTCGTATTTGACCTTCACAGCTGGAATTCAGTGAAAAGGCAAGGACGGGGAAAATCTGAATCACTTATTCAGTGAAATTTATAAGTTTCACAGGAATTTAAGTCCTACTGTTGTTGATATGAACACACCTCACCTTGACTGACCGTTCGCTGTTATGAGTGGCTCTTCTTTTCCACATGCCGGATTTCTTTCTTCGTTTTCACCTTAAAACCTTCTCCCTGCTTTAAAAGGAATGTACATATTAAGATTTCACAGTGAAACAGTTTTAGTTATAAAGCAGTCCCATTCTGATCCTTGGAGGCTGGATTAGGATAAGTGAAACAGTTTAAAGCACTTTGTCACTTCATGTCCAAAAATACATACAATCTTTAGCTTAACCACACAGTTTAGCATCATCAAGGCAAGCTAGAGAGCACTGTCAAAATGAATACAACATAACTGTACTTGACAGTAATTCAGTAGGTTAGTGATAAATCAAAATAACGAGCAGCCTATCCATTTCCTATAGTAAGCTAAAAGAAATCAGCACCACAGCTCACAAGGCAGCAGAATTGTAAGCAGTCTGTTGCAATGAGATTCAAACTTCTTAGTTAAGTACTAATCAATAGAAATGCTGTTGATCTCAGGGACTTTTTTAAGTTAGTGGAATTGCCAATGACTTCCTCTTACTGTCAGACCAAGGAGGCATCTATTTTGCATAAACAAATCCTCTCTTCGCTGAGCATCAGGAATACAGTTCCCCGAGAGCAAGGTTGTGGCACAAATACTCAGTTTTTACCCAATTTTTAACAGAAAACAAACGAAGCCTTTTCAATTTTCTGATTTGTACTTCTGATAAATTTTCAGTTTACTTTTTCTAATGTAAACATAGTCTATCGAAGTTTCTATTTTTAAATTGAAAAGGGTAGAGATCTGAGAAACAAGTGAAAAATAACCAGAGATGTTTTCTCTGAGAGACAGGGGTTGACTGGAGGGATTCTTTAACTGGCACATTGGAAATGGGCTGTTATAAACTCAAAGAGGGGAACCCCCTCCTCAGATTAAGATGGAGGAATTCAGATTTTCCTGCAGAACATGTTGGAAAGAGAAAAATGTATGGATCCGACGTGCAGATCTTAACTGAGCCTTTTGCCATTCTAACTTTTAAAGCCTGTGCTTTTGGAGTGCTCTCCGCCCCTGTCCCAACAGACACTCAGCTGAAGGCCAAGCCCTGGGTGGGACTGAGGCACTGCTCTGAGGTTTGGTGGTGAATGGTGAAGGTTTTATCTTCTTTCTCCCTTAAACTGGCCCATTCTATCCCCTATAAATGACCTTATCTCCGTGAAAACTCTGAAGACAGTAAAAAAAAAAAAAAAAAAAAAAAGTATGTAACAAAGAATGTTAGGAAGAAAAGTATTTTTCTTTGACCCTGGTCAAATGCATAAGATGTCAAAAGCAGCAAACACTTCAAGCTGCCACACTGCAGATGCCAGCCTGTTAGCAGCAATTTCTAGGGAGTGCACAAAGCTTTTGTCCTCTACATTCTCTTTGGCAGTCCCTCTCCATTACCACATCATCATGTTTTCTCTCTTGTGGGATAACAATTCGTCTTAATACTTTCCGAGTGATCTGTAGGAAGTAATGGTGAAAAGTAGAGATTTGTCTGTTTCAGGAGATGACACTACAGCACAAAAGTAGCAGAGTTTTTAATGCAGAAAATCTAAATTCCAAGAGAAGCATGAAATCTCAATGATGATTACTTTTCTGGTGATGAGGTTGCCTTCTTCATCGGTAAATTGTTCTTCTGTGACAGATTCACCAGGAAGATTTTTTGCTTCCTCTCCCTAAAGGATGTGGCATAAAGATTAGCAACATACTAGATGGAGAAATCTCCACACTACTCCAAACACCACACACATGCTCTGGAATTTTAGAGAAATTTGTAAATTCTACTTGCTACTCCAGTGCGAGGGAAAAAGGCTGACTTCACTGAGTTATTTAGCAGTCAACAACATTCAAACATTAAACCTCAAGTATGTATAAGCGTGACGGTTAGCAACAGATTCCAGAAGGAAGAATTTGAAAATACATAATTTTAGGATGCAGTTACACATTGTAAACCAAAAGGCTTCATATGTTGAAACAAATTTTAGCCAAGGACTAGAGCTCTGATTAGATCGTCTCACTTTAAGCACTGTTTCTTCATTAGTTCTACCAAACCTCTAGAGACTTTTGTGGATTGAGTTTTATCTAACTTGAACTAAGATAGTACCTTAGTTTGGGCATGATATTCATCACTCTGGTTTATTTAAAAATTCATTCACTAAAGACAATAAATACATTTTTTGAAAGAGTATGAGGAAAGTTGAGGGTACAGAGAATCTTGTTTTGAAGGCTGAATCTTTCATAGCTCTTAAAATAAGTGAGAATAACTGTGTCGGATATAGTACATAGTTTATACACTGATGTATCTTCATTGCCATAGGCAAAAAAATAGATAAAATCAATACCAAGGGAATTTAAGATGATATCTTCTGATCTATGCACCCACAATCTATAAGAACACAAAGTTGTTTTGTAATAAGAAAAAATGAGAACAAAACAATAATGTTTCAGTCTTTATTGTCATTTTTAAACCAAGAACTGCTGCATCTCTACTGGCTATAACATATGGCAGTCATAGAATGTGTTCACCATTGGCTGGCATTGACAAAATTATCAGAGCCACTATCTTTTACATTCCAGTAACACAGAGTTAGTTAGAATCTGGCTTTCTGATTTATCTAATTTTGGAGGGGAAACTCTGAAAGGTCTCACTCTGAGTTTTAAAAATAGAATACATTCTTAACTCTCCAGGATGGGTGCCTATTTTCCTGTCATAGACAGCTTGGTGGATTTAGATGGCTCCATAGTATCTCTCCACTAGCTCTATGCTTGTATAACAAGACAAACTACTCAGCAAAAGTAGGACCATATCTGCAATACATCACCTTCATTTGTGTTTAACTTAAGATTTGTGCCACTTATAGTTCAGAAGAACAAGGATAAAGATCTTAAGGATGGACTAGTATTCCAGGGACCTATTGATCTGTCAGTCAAACTTCTTACTGAATAGGTGAAATGGATAATGCTGCTTGGCAGTGTACAGATGTGGTTTTGTTTTGTTTTAGGGAAAATGGCCAATCACCAAAGCAGCTGCCTTCCTGGAAAAGTGAGATTCTAACTCTTTGTGTTACTGGAATGGAAAAGATAGTGGCTCTGATAATTTCGTCAGTGCCAGCCAATGGTGAGAACATTCTATGATTGCCATATGCCACAATCAGTAGAAAGGCAGTTCTGGTTAAAAATAACAGAATAAAAAGACTAGAACACTATTGTTTTGCTAAGAAAGTTTTGTTCTTATTATTTTTTTTCTTATTACAAAGTGACTTTGTGTTCTTACAGTTTGTGGGTGCATAGTTCATGACAATGGGCGGGACATTTAACTTGTTTTTCCTCACTGTGGTATAGGTGGAATGAAAATAAAACAAGGTGTTTCTTGATCTTGTTTAGTGCATCCCCAATCTTGCTTATGACAAGTTTGAATCAGTGCAGTGAAGAGAGGGGAGAAAAAATGGAAAAATGTAGAGGTCTTGTGTAAATGCACTAAAATCTGCAACAAGTTTTTAATGGCAGTGTTATTTGTATTTTCTATGGTTGGTGGTTTCGAATGTTTGGAGAAAACCCAAAATTTTATTTTAAAAGTCAAGTCATAAAGACAGCAAAAAAAGTCAATCAAAAGTAATGAAAGTTTTCCTTATAGCTTAAACATGAATGACAAATATTTTTGAACTAACTTTTGGAAATGCACACCTCTTTGAGTGATAGACAATTAAAGAACCCAGGAAAATCCCTAAAATGGTGTCCTATTGGGCAGGTACTGAATGAATCTTTTTGTGGGAAAAGATGCCAGTTAATTTTTGAATTGTTTGGACAATCTCTGAGAGGACTATGAAGTAGGCATATGTATAAGCATAGTGAATACATACAAGTATGTATTCATTGACTTAGATTCATTGACTTAGATTAATAGCCTTACAAAAAGCAAAACCCTACTTATAAATAATAAGCCAAAATGAACAGGAGGAATAGATTAGATAGGAGTTGATTAAATAGGAAAGACAGTAGGGAGTCGTAAAATATGTTTTAAAAAAATTTATCCATCTTTAATTCTGTCAACTATATTAGAGACCAAATGTTACCTAAGAGAGAGCTCTAAGGCCTCTCTTCAATGGGAGAAAGTAATGTCATTTTTTTTTTTTTTTTTTTTTTTTTTTGATACGGAGTCTCACTCTGTTGCCCCAGCTGGAGTGCAGTGGTGCGATCTTGGCTCACTGCAAGCTCCGCCTCCCGCGTTCACGCCATTCTCCTGCCTCAGCCTCCTGAGTAGCTGGGACTACAGGTGCCCGCCACCACGCCCGGCTAATTTTTTGTATTTTTTAGTAGAGACGGGGTTTCACTGTGTTACCCAGGATGGTCTCGACCTCCTGACCTCGTGATCCACCCGCCTTGGCCTCCCAAAGTGCTGGGATTACAGGTCTGAGCCACCGCGCCTGGCCTCAATGAGGTTTTTAAAGTTCTTGAAAACACTTAGTATTTTTAAGTAAACAAAATTGTCCCCGTGGTCTTGTTGACAACATCATTTCTGGCAACCTCCCTTCCCTTCCCCCCAACCATTATAAAGGAAAATTATAGCACATGTGGTGTTACATTTTCAGCTCTGGTGACGGCCTTAATGAAAATTAACTGTACTTCCCTCTGGACTCCTGCTAGAAGCACTGCATTTTATAACTTTTATTTCTCTTTGACTTTTTGAATAAAATGGAAGAGTGACAATATGAAATGTACCAATTTGCTTTGATGGATACATTAAAACTTGAATTGCCCAAAAATAGGATTGATGTGATAAATTTTACAAAAAGCAAGTACTAAGCAATATAAATAGTAAGAAACCTACATATTTTACGCACATATTTGTATATGTATGTAAAAACAATCTGAAGCTTGTGAAAAGTGGTTACCTCTGGGAAATGGAATGAACGGATAGAACTTACCGTACGTTTGAACTGCCTGATTTAGCAGAAACATACATGTAAGCTCTTATTTAGAAAACCAGTAAAAATGTTGAAAAATTGAAATAAAAATACAGTTGTACTATATAGTAAAAATTCAGTTATTTGAATTTTATGAAACTTCACAGTAGTTTGGTTATGTGTTGGTTTACAGTTTTTTACCTTTGCAGTTACTGGATTTGCTAAGCTAATAAGGTAAACTCAGGACTGGTTAGTAACATAAATTGCTTCTAAGCATTTGAAACCACTGTGATATTATCTAATTGTAGAGATCAAAATTTTATCAGCACATTCATTTAAGTCCCATGACAAATGGGAGACTTTGTTGACTTGACTCATTCTATAGGGGTTTGAAAACATTAAATGTAAAAAAAAGGTTAAAACTTCATAGAAAAAGAATGGATCCACTTTGAAAGTAAAGAGAAAAATCACCATCACCTCATTTATTATACACATGGAATTCTAAGAAGACAGATTTGCCCAGACTTTTGGCAATCCAATCCTTAGCATACATACTGCTTCCTCTGGGAGATACTTCCCAGCCAGAGCTAGCTCTGGGAGGGATGGAACAACCCCAGACTAGTTTTCAGAACTGGGATACTAAGTGCTAGGGGGCTTACTATGGCAAACAGTGTTAACTATGCTGGTTCAGTCCAGGTTTGGACAGCATCCATGAGGTAGGTCAAATTCCCAGCATTCCAGCCCCATCAAATGGTTCCCAGGAATGACAGCCCAATGCTGCCCTCTTCTGTGCTGCTGAAAAGATCTGAATGGCCAAATACCTGATTTAGCCTAGCAAAAAGGAATACTTTTTCATTTGTTCTGGAAGAGAATACATTTGTTCCTTAGTATCCATGGGGATTGGTTCCAGGACCCCTGCAGATAGCAAAATCTGCAGATGCTCAAGTCCCAGATATAAAATGGTGTAGTATTTGCATCTAAGCTACACATATTCTCCCATATACTTTAAATCACCTCTAGATAACTTATAATACCTAATATAATGTAAATGCTATATAAATAATTGTTATACTATATTGCTTCTTACTTCTATTGTTTATTGTTTTATTTTCTCAAGGTTGGTTGAGTTTGTGCATGTGGAATGCCCAGATATGGAGGTCCAATTGTATAGTATTGAGGAAAATGCACTTCACTAGAGGGCTAGGGATTAGGTTCTAGTCCCAGAGCTGCCGCTGTCTGGCTGTGTGATTTTGAGTAAATAAATTTATCTCCAATCTTCAGTTCTGAGATCTCGGAAACACAGTAATTTTAGTCTCAATGACCCATTTAGTTACTAAAAAGTTACCCATTTAGACATTCCCATTTTATGTTTTTGACAAGAGACGGTTCCCATGTCATATTTACCATATACTATTATAGTCCTCGAGCTCTTTTCCATTAGAAATATAGCAACATATGGAGTAAAGAGAAAAGCAACGGAAGTGTGACTCTTTGCAATTGCCCCAAAAATCTGAACAGAAAAATAATTTATAAAGTGTTTTTGTTATACCTATAGCTTCCAATGATGACTATAACTATTTTTTTAGCTTTTGTTTTTTTCATCTCATATGAAAGATAGATATCTCTCAAAGCTCGTTTGGGAATGATCCTATTGTTTATACAATGCCTTCTTCAGTTATAAAACCTATTCTCTGATGACTCCACTCAATCTCTCTAAAATTACATTAACTTCAAGAAGTGATGGGTCTGGGCGCAGCGGCTCACGCCTGTAATCCCAGCACTTTGGGAGGCCAAGGCGGGCAGATCACGAGGTCAAGAGATCGAGACCATCCTGGCCAACATGGTGAAACCCCGTCTCTATTAAAAATATAAAAATTAGCCGGGCGTGGTGGCACGTGCCTGTAGTCTCAGCTACTTGGGAGGCTGGGGCAGGAGAACTGCTTGAACTCGGGAGGTGGAGGTTGCAGTGAGCCAAGATGACACCACCGCACTCCAGCCTGGCCACAGAGCGAGACTCCGTCTCAAAAAAAAAGAAGCATTTGGGGAGAATACAGACTCCCCTGTTTTTATGAAACCTACAATATTATAGTGGATTTTTGTCTTTTAAACCTAAGTTCTTAATAAATATGTTAATATGTTATAATCATACTTTAAGCTGAAAAACAAAGATAACTTACTCTGAGAAAATTACTTAATAGCTAACTTGCTGGTGCATGTCTAGAATTCTAGGAGACCAAAGGAAATAGCCCTTATTGATTTGAGAGGTTTTGAAGTTATTGTTTTTGTCTTTTCAGAGAAAAACTTCTTTATCCCTGCCTTCCACTTTTTTTGCATAGTTATATTTGTTTTCTTTTGTCCTGGATAGAAGAAAGTCAACTTCCATCATGGGCAGCTATTATAAAGGAATGTGGTAGATTTAGATGTAACATTAGTATGTGATATGTTAAGCATAAAAGACAAGTTCAAAGCACTATGTGCTTTTTCTAGATGTTTCACTTTAAAATATCATATCTTGAGGACACTGATTATGAGAATAGCAAAAACTCAGAAAAACTGAATCAAGCATTCCCCCACCCCACCCCAGAGAACATGTGTGAGGTGACTTATTATGAGGATTTTATTGATGGCAGGTTAAATACTTGCAAATGTGCTAGACAGCAATAAGTAATTTGGCTTGCTTATATATATGGAATTTTCAAAGAAGTGGTTCATGGTTTTTAAAGGAACCCTATTGAGCTTACAGTTGATTTGCAGGATAACTCAAAATTTAGACGAGGATTTTCTTCCCTAATGTTTCCAGAGTCTTAGAAAAACTGTATTAGGGCAGATTTGTGGAGTTTCTTCGTGAAAAGTGAAGAGCAGCAGGATTAAGAAATTCTGGACACCTGTGCCAACTTCTCTGCTTTCTGTTGGGTCTCTTGACACTTTGGGATTGGATAAGTTTGATAAATGGTTTTCAATAGATATTCTCTTCCTCTTTCTCTCTAGGGCAGTAACCAAGAAGCCTCAAGCTATTTGGATCACATTCAAAAGTCTGTGCATTGAAAATGGCTTTCTAGTTCTCTGAACTCAATTATTCTAACCCTAAGAAAGATCTAATGACGAAGTAATGAAGACAAGGGGGAGACTACAAGAAGCATTCTGTGGAAACTTACTATGCAAAAGGTAAGTGCTTCAACAGACCTTTGTGAAGGAAAGAAAGAATATTTATTAATAGTGTTTTCAATTGTGCCGTAATAGGGAGGAATTCTATTTTCCATTTTTTTTAGAATTGACTCCTATACTTAAAAATACAGCTTGATTTTTTCCTTGTGTGTTAGTAAAGTTAAACACCTATTTCAGATTTTTTTTTTTTTTTTTTTACTTGACTTGCATTGTGTCACATATATCCATGCCAGGTTATAACCTCAAATTCTCAGCCACTGATTGCTTATGAAGAACTGGTTTTAATTTAAACATTCTTAAGGCAGTAGGAATTTGAGACTGAGAAGGAAGCCTTTTAATTCTTTCACTCTCTTTCTTCTTTATCTTGCCTCATACCTTATTACAGTTTCTAAGGTTTCAATTGAACATTTCATTTGATATGAACTACTGCGTCACCAAGACAGAATCTTTGCTCATTCACATAACACTTCTTCAAGGAAAGCAGGATACAAATGCCAAGAATTCTCAAATAAAACTACAACCGCCACATATCAAATAGGCCTATACAGAATACCATGCAACATGGCTTTTTGGTTGTTGTTTTTACAAGCTTTCAAGGGTACAAAAAAATTACACAAAGCCATTTCATTATCAAGCATGCTGAAATTTCAAAACCACAAAGAAGGAGTTTCTAATAGTACAGCAATGCCATATAATGATCCAGCTACAGGATACCTTTATAATCAAACGCCGGCGAATAACTCGGGTAGTGACTCTCCGTTCTTCCTCTGAGCTTGAATCACTCTCACTGTCTTTCAAGTCCTGATAAATGCATTTTTAGTATAATTTTACCATCACACTTAAAATAAAAGACATTCTGAGAAGGGAAATCAAGAAAGAATTACACTTACTTGATGTTTTTTTCTTTTTTTTTTTTTTTGCCAACTAAAGAAAATCATGGTGTATATTTGTGAGAGTCTTAAAAAAAATTTAAGTGGAAGAAAATTTTTGACCAGGATTCTAAGTGAAATTACTTTGTGCATGTGTGTATGTGTACAGGTAAAGATCAAGGTAGTTATAAAAGTTATTAAAAATAATTATGGAGCCTTTTTGCATCAGAAACTACAATTAATCATTCATATTCCTTTTAAAACTAGTTTAAAATCTATATTCATCTGCCATGAATGTGTATACCTTTGTAATTTGGGCCACATTTCATTTGATCTACAGAAAGAGGCATAATATTTTGGACTTCTATGAAATTTTGGTCAAATTTGACAACCTTATCAAAAGCTATTTTGAACTTTATTAAAAAGTAAAGAATCTAGCTGGGCGTGGTGGTGTGTGCCTGTAAGCCCAGCTCCTCAGGAGGCTGAGGCAGGAGAATTGCTTGAACCTGGGAGGCGGAGGTTGCAGTGAGCTGAAATTGTGCCACTGCACTCCAGCCTAGGCAATAGGGCAAGACTCTGTCTCAACAACAACAACAAAAAAAAAGTAAAGAATTTATATTGGCATATTTTGGCACATATATTTATAGCAAGAGATTAATATCAGCATAATTGGTACCTAACACATAACTGGTACTGAGAAAGAATTTATTCAAATGAATGAAGGAATAAACTTGTAAAAGCTTGAAATCTCTTTTTAAAAGAACTGATATGAAGTTAGAATATAAAATAGAATACTTTTCACAGACAAGAATATAGTTACTGCACAAAATATTAATTTTTAGGCAATAAAGGTGGGAATCTGGAAAAACTACCAAGGGGCAAATAGTTCATAATTTGAAATATCTTTAGCTTTCACTAAGATGCCATGGGGAAGAGTGATTTACTGAGTGGTTAAATTTCTAAATTTTAATGGTGGAACTATGAAAATAATTCTGATACTTTATCTTCGAAGTTAATTCATTACCTCAAATCTAATAGTCCCAGAGATAGAATTTAGTTAACATCCACTGGAAAAATGAATTCCAGTATTTGTTTAAAAAAAAGTGGAAACAAAATAAAATTGCTATAGGAGGTACAGGTGTTAGATAAAATGCTTTATGAAATGTTAGTTGAATAGATAATAAACTAGGCCTTTTTTTCATCAACAGTAAACTTGACAAGTATTTTAAAATGTTAAACAGTAATATCAGCCTTGACTTTATAGGAAATTTCACCTCAACAAACCACCCCACTGAACAATATGGTTTTAAAAGGAAGTCGTAGCCACTATCCTTACAAGGAGTAAGAACTTGAACTAAGTTTGCTATTATTATTTTAAAATTTTCAGTAAAGGACAGTAAATTTAGGAGACTTAGAATGATCTAAGTATTGTGGAAGGAAGCTTTGCAAAGGCTCAAGAAGTCAAAGAGGTAAAGGGAATCCGTGTTGATGAAGGAAAAGAATTATTAGTCAGCATTCCAGGATTAATGGGTTGGATGAGGCAAAAGGGAAAACTGCATCTGAATTATCTGTACATGGAATCTTAAGTTGAGGAAAGGTTTTCACGTGGGTGAATTCAAAAGTAGAAGAACATCTATGTTAAAGCAAACACAAACAACAAACCTAGAGTTGATTATAGCATAATCCTACAAAAAAATCACATGAGCCCAACCCCTTACATAAAGAAAAAATGGCCATTTGGTCATTGTTTCAGTTTCCACTTTTTCCCTGGAATCTCTGCTAACCTTAAAGTGAAAATGGAAGAATCTCAGGCTCAGGATTCCTTTAGTGAATTATCTAGGAATTGGTAAAGGGGAAAACAAGGAAACCAAATGGAATTTTCTCAGTACTCTTTGCCATGGGTCGCTGCATGGGAAACAGGTGGAAAATAGCAGAATTTTACCTTATAACAGCAGGCAGTCATCCGTGTAAGAGCCGCACCCGGACTTTTGACCTGATTTTTTAGGGGATAAAAAGGGGGCTGTTTTCTGAGATCATACATCAGATGACCTAGTTGGTTGCTATTATACTATGGTATAGCCACAAACGACACATCCTAAACATCTTTGGCTTTCTTGTGAGGTCAGGTTCATGTCTCCTAGAAGCTTTAATTCCATTATGGATTTTTTAGGTCTTGAAGTCTTTCTGCAGTAGAATAGGACTCGAAACCAATACCAGAGGCACAAACTCATTTACAGGAAATCTTGAAAATGTTTTCTAATGGTAAATTATTTTCCATTAGTGACAAACTCAACTAAGTTTCCACTCAGGGTTTAAAACTTAATTTTCAACCGTCTTTATGCTAATGGCCAATATGATTTTCCAGTGGCCCATACACATGCACATGTACACACACAGCGGTGTTTATACGTATTTGTATAGAAATTTGCCTTTAGAACTTTAACAGACTTTTGCAGAATAAATATTCACAGGAAAAATACCACTATGTTATTGCTTCTCTCTATATTTTGTGGGATCATTTTAAAAGGAAACTTATCCAAAACTCACATCACTTAAATATACTAAGAGTCAAGTCAAAGACAGAAATCAGTATTCAAAACCACACTTGTGAGGTTGGAGTTGAAGAAGGCCTGAAAAAGACTTAAAAGAGCTTAAAACTAAAACAAAACCATTAATAAAAATTTGGTGAAGGCAGTTATTAAATGAGCTGGAGATTATTTTAGGATATCATTTAAGCAACTGATTACCACCACCAAATCTTATATCAAAGCAACTTACAGGGAAAAAAAAAATAGATGATCTAGAACTATACTTCCTCTTACTCTCCCTTCTAACAAGCCTGAAAATAGTCAAACATTGTCTGCAGAAGGGAAAAGGAAAGGATATGATAACTGATAAGCTGAGAATCAGCTCCTGAGTGATTGAGTTTGTTAAAAGTCTTCCTAAACCTCAAATCAATCTTGAACTCATTATTTTAGAAAAGACCTGTTTTTTCCTCCCAAAACACTAAAGTGGGTCTTCAGTGAACTGGATATGTCTCAGCGAAAACTGCAAGTGCTACTACCAATCTCTGTCTATTGCAGAGTTCATGAAAAGACATAAAAATTGGAAGAGTAAAAAGCAGTAAAAAATGTAGGAAACAGAGCTGGTTGTTATCTTCTTATATCCACGTATGAGTCATAATTTCAGTTTAAAATACTTTTAATATCTAAAAATATAGTAAACCTCAAAGAAAAAAATCTATTAGATTGTACCACAGAAGTACAAAGAACAAGCAAATCTATCACAGTAAGGTTTTAAAGTGATTAGAAATACATGTTAAGACAATCATCATCAATTTATATAAATTATAAAAATTATACTTCTAATTTTAAATTTCTAACTAACTGCTGTCAACTCACCTCATTTTAGGCTTGGAATTTCATCTCTTTAATTTTTAAAACACACTTTCAGACAACAGACCATACAGAATAGAACTTAGATGGGTCAGATGCTATAGACTGTTTATGCCAAGGAGCCAGAAAGGATCAGAATGATTATCCCCCTCCCGTAAGGAAGAACACGGAGTGGGAGTTAGGAAACCTAAATCCCAGATAAAATACTGGGTCTTAAACTAGTTACTTAACGTCTCTCTGGTTCTTGTCCATCCTAAAAATGGCGAAACAGATACTTACTCCCTTTTCCTGCACAATGAATGGAGGTATAATCAAATGGCATACATTTTACTCGGAACTTTTTTTTACCTATGTGTTTAACTCAGTACTTTCTTTACCTCCACCATTAGTGCTACAATTTCACATATTTATAATTTAGAAATTGTAAAAAACCTTGGGCCCCAGGCTACAAGATTAATCCAAAGAAGTAAAGCATCAATACTTTCCATTTCAATGACTGCTACTGGATGACCAGATGACATACCTTTTGCTCAGACCCACTGGACCCCTCTTCTTCATGGAGGTTAAGCCTTGGCTTGCCATCTGCTGGAGAAGTCCTACTCATCTTTTTCATACTGACAGGCACACAGGGTTTAGTCTCTTCTATTATGAGCTTGCTGGTTTCTTCTAGAGATTTCTGATATGCTGCTAGTGGTGATGCTGGTTCTTCAACATGACCAGATCCATGTATTTTTGGTTTCAGAGTTTCCTTGGTACTCTGTTTTCCTACATCATTTTGGGATTCTGGAAAGTAAGATTTTGTCTTTGCTTCTGGAGTGATTTCTGTATGGCTTCCATTTGCTTCAAATTTTCCAACTTCTCCTTTGAGATATGAGGTAATGGAATCTCTACACTGGTCAGGGCTGCAACAGAAAATTTGCAAATTTACAATGGCAACATATGACTGAATATAGGTTTCAGAAACTCTGAAGTTTTAAGAACTGTGTCTTTTGACTACTTCTGAAGGCATAAAATAGAAAAGTGTGAAAAGCGTGGCCACTGGATTTAAAATGTAGCTGGGCGCGGTGGCTCATGCCTGTAATCCCAGCACCTTGGTAGGCTGAGGCGGGCAGATCACCTGAGGTCAGGAGTTCGAGACCAGCCTAGCCAACACGGCAAAACCCCATCTCTACTAAAAATACTAAAATTAGCCAGGCATGATGGCACGTGCCTGTAATCCCAGCCACTCAGGAGGCTGAGGCAAGAGAATTGCTTGAACCCGGGAGGTGGAGGTTGCAGTGAGCTGAGATTGTGCCACTGTATTTCAGCCTGGGTGACAGAGTGAGACTCTGTCTCAAAATAAATAAGATGCAAAGGGCTCTCATGGGTGGGGTGTCAGGAGGTGCTACACAGCTTCTAGACATCCCCCATATCTCAGTTGCCAAATTGCCTAGCTATGCTCTCATCTAAATATACAAATTGCAGTTCTACAGCTACTTGAATTCTACCATCTTGATGAGTGATCCTGAAAGGCTCATGGACATACCTAGAGTTCCAAGCCCACCAATCTTAAAGGAGAAGATATTTCAGAATGCTTTTCTATCACCAGTAAAAAATAAACCGCTGGCCGGACTCAGTGGTTCTTGCCTATATTCCCAGCACTTTGGGAGGCTGAGGCAGAAGGATCCCTTGAGCCCAGGAATTTGAGTTCAGCCTGGGTGATGTGGTAAAACCATGTCTCTACCAAAAAACTACAAAAATTAATGGGCATGGTGGTGCATGCCTGTAGTCCCAGCTACTCAGGAGGCTGAGGTGGGAGGATTGCTTAAGCCTGGGAGGCAGAGGTTGCAGTGAGCAAAGATTGAGCTACTGTACAAAAAATTGCGCCCTGTCTCCAAAAAAGAACAAAACAAATTCCTGTGGTCAAGACTGTGGTATGCCCCCAAGAACCCCAAATTCCAGTTCTTTGTATATGTTTTCAGTCATGAATCCTGCCGTTACTTTTCCAACTCTAATACCTTTACTTGAATCTCATTTTTCTCTGCTCTTGGCCTCTGCTAATCTCACTAGTGATTTGAGGGTTGCACACCCTTTTCTACCTACTGAGAGAACTGTTTTTCCCTTAACTATTAAAACTCTTTCCTTTCCAATGCTTTCTTTTAAATTGACTTCTAAGTTTTTTACAAGTTTCAGTATAGACTATTTTTCACTTTGTTTGTAGCTTGCGTATTATTTTGAGCATCTCTGCTTATTACCGCCAGAACGCAATAACTAGTACAATGCTTTATATGTATAATATATATGTGTGTGTATTCCTTTAAATCAGATTCTGATTATCTGAACATACTTATTTTTAAAAGACATCCATAGCACCTCTATTCTTTATGTGTAAGGATAAATAATCCAAGCATACTGTGAAGATCCTGTAACATATAGCTTTATGACTTTGGTTTAATTTTCTATTCCCCAGTCCACATTGCTTGCCTACGTTCTCCAGCCCTACATATTCTGATAACAGGAGCAAAGTGACTGGCATTTTCATCTTTCTGTGGAACCAGGGGATTCACTAGTATTTTTTCTATATAATTCACTGGCCGAGCCTATATAAAACAAGGAATTTCAGCTGGTTTAATAATAATGAACACCTTTCCTATATCTATTCCCTGATATGTAACTATAAATTGTGTGACTATATCTGAACATAGACATCAAAATTAGTACTGTTTGTCTTCTTTGCAATTGTCTCTTTTGTAGGCTGTAGATAGAATTCTTTCATGCCTGCAATTTTTCAAAAGTAGTTTTGTAAACTCCCTCTTTGGGAATTTTTATTGAGCAAGAAGCTTATTAATGACATAAAAATATAAAATACGGTTATGAGATAATATAAGTTCTCTTGTGT